>NC_090790.1:10657500-10690000 GCF_040054535.1 Antennarius striatus
AAAGCAAGGAAGACAATGTAAAGATGATGAGGAGATAGGGAGGTGAAAGGAGGGAACGGCGGCGCAAAGAGAGCGAGAGGTGACGGATTTTGATGGCGCTTTGTGGTCCAGGTAGAGGGGGAAATGAAAATGAGGGAACAAACAGACAAGAGAGAGGGAACATGCGTCACGGGCTCCTAAGGCATCTTGGGATAGCTGTGTTGCGTGGGTGGAGGGGATGCGTGGAGGAAGGGGAAGAAAAAGGCGCCATTTTGATACCGATTCAAAACAATGCACGCTTTTCTTTTGTGCATGCAGTTTACCCTCCTTTCTTCTCCTTGTGCTTTTCTGGCTTTGCACGATTATGACGGTCATCTGAGGGGGGTGGTTGAGCTATCCATCTTTCTGCTGATGCGAGGGGCAAAAACTGTGTGATCCTTAGACCAGGGGGTTTTGTTGTGTGTGTGTGTGTGTGTGTGTGTGTGTGTGTGTGTGTGTATGTCTTGTAGGGAGAGGGAGAGAGAGAGCCAAACGGACGGAGAAAGAGAGAGAAAAAGGGTGGGGGTGGGGTCTTTCATTCGAGGGTCATCAATCACTGGCTGGGGTCAAAGAGAAATACGAAGAATTCAGAACCAATTATATCTGCCTTCACTGAGCCCCTTCTGTATGAACACACACCCATGCAAACACACACACACAGGCACTGATGTGCAACATGAAATTAGTTCGACGCAACATTTTCTGGATCACAAAACCTGCCAGACACAAAAAGGTAAGATCGCTCCGAGGGAATACATACAACAAACGGTATTTTAAGACACAAACACTCCGGAGACGCGGAAATGATCAACTTCATACGCTATGTGGAGTACGCTATGATTGTTTATCGCGCACACACACACACACACACACACACAGGTCTACCAGTGCAGCAAGGTCATATCTAGCTGACATTCCTGGTACTGGTCAACTTTTGTCTTTGTGTTGTCGTGGTAACATCAGCACCATGGATGAACACCCATTGTTTAGTCAAATACCAAAGACGCATATTTCTTTTTTTGTTTGTCCTCTCCTTCTCTCTCTCTCACACACACACACACACACACACACACACACACACACACACACACACACACACACACACACACACACACACAATACATATATACACCCATCTATATATATCTGTAAATGCATGATTTGCAAAGTAAAATGCAGCTACTGGGTTTCCCTCTGACTAGTTGACTAGTCTGTGTTGAGTTATTGATCCATACTGGAGGGAACCTAAAACATTCAGCAAAACAGAATCTATTTCCTGTGGTGGTTCTTAAGGTATGACATATGTGCACCTGTCCAAAAAATGTCTGAAATCACCTCAAACAAAAGGAAAAATATGATCCAACAGCAGTTATAGCTGAGAGAAAAACACACACCATTGCTAACCCCACTGACCTGCGCATGCTAACAGCAGCAGTACAGACGAGCTTAATTTGTGATGGAAACAAGCAGAAGTCATTCGTTTAGAAGCAGATAAGTGGCCACGCAGATGTTAAGGATGAGGATGGAGGAAGAGAAGAAAAAGGAAAGTAATTCACTTTTGTGCTAGCTTGCTGTTGTTTCTGAATATTTCTGTCAATGAACCCTTACTGGACAGAACTCAACAGTGTCATATGGAATCAGTGAAATGCATCGGTAGTAGTTCTATTACGAGAGTGTTGAGTTATATCAGCAGTTACAACACAAATGTGATTCTAAGTGCAATTTTTTAACAGATTTACATGTAATAACCACAACAACAACAACAACAAAAACGCAAGTCACAAAATAATGCTACATGAAGGGAAATGTGCTCCTTAGATATTCCTCAGCACCAAAGACATGACTGCACTAACCACAAACACACCTGAAGGAAACCAAAAACAAGAATCACCAAATCTTTAGGGCATCTGTTTAGTAAGTTTGACAAGAAAAAGAAATGATTTGCAGACCAGAATGTCTTTCCTGAGCTGGAGAGGATATGTTGATTGTGAAGAAACTGAAGAAATGAATTGAATTAAGTGGATCACTGTGAGAAGGATTCTTTTGTATCTTGATAACATTCCTCCCACCTGACGGGAAGTCGCTGGTTTCCATTCACTCATAGTATATAATGGCAGTGTGATTTTGACAATGCTGCCTAATATATAGGATGTGATTGGTCAGGGAAAGAGAATGAAGAACAGGGGGGTGTTTTTCCTTTTTAATCATGAAAAAATAAGCAATCAACAGGCCTAATTCTTTTTTAGGTTAATGGTAGTCCCTATGAGCCTAAATTCCAAACAGTTGAACATTCATATTTAATACAAACTTAAAAAAGACATGGAACATTTAATTTTCTGTATTTAGGCTTCAGGACCACTGAAAAGGGCCGATGATGTCAACATGACAAGAGAATTTAGCCCAATAGGATCGGTGTGTAAAACGTAACACTAACACCCCATAGATTCAGATTTCACACATCATGCCAAAATATCTCAGCAAATATCAGACCAAGTGAATGATTTGCTCGACGTTGGACTTTATGCGGCCTTTTCAACTTTTTCTGTTGGTGCGTCACCTGCAGCGTTTTATCACTCTTTTATCCACATCTCTGTGAACTTCTGAGCAGGGAACCAACACAAAATAGATTTGTGTATGAGGACGTCGGCAACATCGATACTGAAGACAATTCAGGTCAAGTTGAAAGTTAGTGACAACAATGTAGACTATAGAGTACCTGTAAAAAAAACTCAGTCACAACTTGATTGTTAGGTGTGAAAAAGAGAGGAGCTTTGACGTTCCCTCCATCAAACTTAATCTTGCTGATATAAATATACACACACACACACACACACGCACACACACTGAAATGTGCAATCATTTTGTCAATTTAACATGATTATTATAACAGGCATGCATAGAAGCTAAAAACAATCTTATAATCTGAAAAATGATGTTAGTTGGCTTAATGTAATTTGGGTTCTATGTGATTTTCAGTGAATGGACTTTTAGATACACGAGTCCTTTAGGACAACACTGTCACACGAGATCTTTCTTACATCCTGCACAGACGGGTTATACTCACAAGGTTCAGGCTGTTCTGGAAGAGTCAAATGATGTTCTTTCACACCATTAAAAAGCAGCTCTGCTCCTCCCCTGGATAGAAACAGATTACTGAAATGTGCGTTGTCATGGTTCAGATAACAGAGAGCTAAAACTGTTCCTCCTGAGATGAGCAAAGACTAGCAAGTATGAGCATGCTAATGATTACACATAGTGTTCCAGTTTGATACTGGAGCCAACCAGCTCTCTCTCAAGGGGCATCATGATAGCATTAAAAACTCAAGAGTAGACACTCAAACCAGCATCTAAAAAGCACACAAACAGTTACGGTGCATAAGCAGATTTCAAGTTGAAATATTTGAAGCAGATTTGTCATGAAAGCAACTGTTGAAGTAGATCAGACCAGATAGGTCACAGATCAGGAGAAGAGGCTGTACTATGTCAAAACCGATATGTTAAACAGGTGCAAAGCAGGACTGCTTTAAGATGTACTTTCCAATCCAACTATTCAATCTATGTATTATTAATTCCTTATTTTTCATATAAATTAATTGTATATGTCTTTGCATTAGACCATTTAGGAAATGTCACACATTTTTAAAGAAGTATAATTTTTTTAATCACGTGGATTCACAGTTATACTGATCATCTATTTACCATCACATTATTTCTTAATAAATTACTTTTGAAGGTGGCAGAATTTAACGTGATGAGTACAAAAACACTCTACAACTTGTACACACGTATGCTTGGCTTAATTTGCTGTGCATTAACTAAAGACTTTTGCATCAATTCCTTTCTAGAAAATATAAATAAACTATGGCTCAAAAATTAAACGTTTTTTGATAATACAGACTTACATTTGACATATAGTCTATTTAGCATATGTTGCATGAATGAAGAAAACCTCTGCTGCTGCTGCTGGTGGTTGTTTTCAAGATTTTAAAGTCCAGGAATTTTTCTGAATTAATAGTAGAGATTAGATGACGAGAGAATTCAGAGAGAGGACAGGAAGCGCAGCTGAAGAGTCTCCGACACCCCCCCCTCCCCGCTTCCGAACTACTGCAGAGACACACATTGTCTTTTGTAGTCAGTCGCTTTAATCCATTTAATTTATACATTCATTAAAATCCAATTTTGAACTTAAATCCTCCTTTCTCTGAGTGTCCTTTTTGGAACAGCCCCCTGGGGGGGTTATGAGTCCGTGTGCGTCTGGCACAGAGGGGGAGTGGGGGGGGAGGTCTCCGGATGGGAAGTAGCACTAAACTGATGACACAGTGCAGCGAAATCAGAAGGATTTGAAAGGTTTTCAAAGTCAACACATAAGGGACGTATTTAAATCACTGTAATAGGGAATAAAACAAGCATAACATTGGTGTTACCTAAATTCTACATATATTTGTTAAGAAAATTAGCAGATCGCAATTGAATGATTAGTGGTTTGGTTTAAAAGGTACAAGAATAAACACGATACAAAAAATAAAATGAAATTAAAGGATTGTCACTGAAATTGTAGGCTCATAACTTCGCATAGAAGCCGATGCAAGCAAACCCGAATTATAATACAGTGTAGGGGTTGTAATTCGCTTACCCAAACTCCAGGTGAATCGCTACGGGCGCGGCCATATTGTCGGCACACACAGGAAGTAGTAGAGGAGAACGGAAGTGACGTTTAGACGCAAATTTCTTCAGGGGTCTGAAGGAATTGATGTCAGAAAAAGAAAGCAAGCTCCTAATACTGTAATTGTTTGGAATTTTATTTTTTAAAAACCAGAAAGGACAATTCGTAATTATTTTTATTTCATTTTTTTCATACTGATATCTTAACCCACTTGATGAAATTATACGTTCAGTTTTTTAAATTTCATTATTTACGTTTTTTTTATAAGTGTTCCACACAATTGTGGTCATGTGGATTCCAGAGGCTTAAAGCTTCTCATGATAACGCAAGTGGATTTGTACATTAGCTGACAATTTGTGCAAAAACATTATTCAAAATGTATTAAAATACAGTATATGAAAAGAGGAGAAAATAGTATTTAAAAAATGAAAATCCTTAGCTAGTTCAAGAATGCACATGGAGGAGAAAAATACAAAGTTTAGTCAAAGGCAGTGCAAAACGTGCAAGTGTTTCAGCTGGATTTTAAAGTCAAATATCCTTTAGATTGTGCAGCTCTGTGGTACACAGTAACTTAACGCTTCATCTCAAAAGTTAGCTCAAAACATGGTCACTAAAGAGAACTGAGCATCTGGTTTGTGGTCTTTGTTAGGACACGAGCAGCAGAATGCTGAATAAACAGTGCTAAACTGTAACTTGAACTTGTCACCAAATTCTTCTGAGATGTTAAATATGGGGAACAAATTTAAAACAACCTCATAGATTTTAAGCCAAAATCTGTGTTTATTATGGTGGCTTTATTAGCGGTGTATTTTTATTAACTAATCATGGACTTAGTTTTGAAAATCATTATGTCAGTATTAATTGGAATACAAAGCAGCTGTTCCTCACCTGGTAGTGTTTGTTGTGTATGCTAATAAGAACGTACACAGACATGACGTGTGTGAATGTGTATCTGTCTCTTCCTATCCCCTCTCCTCTTCCTTATGTACATCTTCAATCATACCGGTGACAGTTCCAGTCCCAGTATAGAGAGGCTGAGAGGACAGGGTGGGGGTAGTTGAGGGTCGGTCAGAGGTTTGAATTGCAAATCTGCTGCCTTCTGTTGGCGTCCAAGCCTTCCCCTTCTACATTCATGTGATAATGAGGAGTCAGTGCAAGGGCAGATAGACAGATCGACCAGGGGCCTGGTGGGGGCTGAGGGAAGAGTGAGGCCTGGATGAGGAGGCAGGCGGGAAATCATTGGGGGTCCTCTGAAGGTGGAGGCCATGGTGGAAGTTTTGAAAGATAATGAAGATGTGATGCATACAGTTGGTGATTACTTTTCTGTCCTAGCTGGAGTGAGGAGAAAGTGCGTCAGAGGGAGGGAAACATGCAAATGATGGGCTGTGGGTGGGGTTATTCAGAGTTTCCAGGTATAATCCCACCATCATGGGTGTCACATTTTTTTTGTTGCCATGTGGTCCATGTAAAGCTGTGGGGCAATGTGCCATGCTTCCGTCGTACATTGATGGATTTTTTTTGTTTCTGGGTCGTTGCAGCAAGAAATGGGAGTACTAGAGATAATAAGAGCTTGTATGACCCATCTCTAGCGTCACCTTGAACACAATGACCAAGGTGACGCTAGAGATGGGTCAAAAGTTTATTATTATTATTTTGTGAAGGAACAACAACAACCTATAGCATAATAAATAGTACTGTTCTCTATTTCTAACGCAAATCTGGTTAATTATCCAATCATTCTCATCAAATTTCAATGATGGATTTATTATTATACATTTCTTAAAATTGAGCAGCAATATAACCAAACACACACACACACACACACACACACACACACACACACACACACACACACACACACACGCAACTGTAACAGAGGCAAGTATGAATCCCCCGATATCTGCTCAAAGATGGTTGTCAAAAGTCAATGCTCCACTGCCAGGCACCAGCTATAAAGCAGCTGGGGTCACACATGATCAGATGACAATGACCAACACAATGGATTAGCTGTAAAAGGACTGGGGGGAGAGATTAGGGGTGAATTGATGACGGTTGGCTGCCTGGTTGGCTGGCAGGCCTGGGAAATCTTGGGTCTGTTTCAATAAGAAACATAAAGAGCTGAAATTAACATGTACCATGATACCAAGCAGAGAGAATCCTCTTAGAGATTACATCCATAACATGTTACGCCTATGGAACTGTATGGAGTAGGGAGACAAAGAACATAGCCAATGATAATTTTCTATTGTAGCAGATTGTGGGGCGTCCAGTTCTATTATATTATGGTGGTTCTTTTATCTTCGGCCTTCTCTGTTCGACATCACTGTATTCTTAATTTTACAAATGCAGCAGGTCTCCTACTTCATGTTTTTCCCATGAAATTGTTCACCTGGCATAAACTCAACCTCCCAGTTAACAGCTGCCCGGCCCCACTACGCCTCCTTCATGAAGGGGGAAAGCAGCAACAGCAGTATATTCCTGCAACATCTGTGTTGTGACATTCACACATTGAAAAAGACACATTCTAATTCAAAAACACATCAACACAAACACCACATGCTTGGATGGACACACACACAGTCCATCTGTCTTTGTCTCCCTCCCACTGCCAGTACCGTGGGTCTGTCTGCAAAAATATGTGATGCTTCACTAGCTCAGTGTTCATGATTTGTTAAATTAGCAAATCAAAACTACTTACATAATTTGAATGAATTATGAACATTAAAACCACTGACTGAATGTAACCAGGAGTGTGTGGAACACAAGAACATGGTGGAAAAACATGGATGTTCTTTCCTTCCTGGAGAGGAACCTTTAAAACTCAGGGAAATATTGCACAGCCAGCCTCCAACTTCCTGCAGGAACCAGTGGTAATAACTGCAGCTGGTCTCTGTAACCATGAACTTTATGTAACAGAGGTCAGCTTCGGGTTGACAATGAAATGTTGCCCCCTTGTGATGAGAAGTTTGCATTACAAGATAATTTTCCACTCAAATTCTGTCAGTCTGGTTATTTGTGAAGTTTTGAAATAATGTGCAAAGAAATGTCGCTTGAGGATTGATATAACTGAATGGTTATAACTGTAAATATTCAATAAACTTTAGAGCCCATATTTACTTTAACGATGGAACATATGTCCCAGTGATGACAATTTAAGTTTTCTGGACAGCAGTTGACATCTAAGTGATTGAGAAACAACACAAATCAGGTTTTGGCAAAATTAAAATTTTGGTTTAGATCTTTTAAATGGGATTCTATGTCTATTAGAAATGCACAGGTTAAAAAATATTGTGAGCACCCCAATGAGGATTAGTGATCGGTTTGATTTAGTGGGATTGCAAAAAAACGGTTTCCATGAAACATTGGTGGAATGAAAAAACCCCACAACACGAAGAAGACAAGACTATTTATGGATAATTTTGGCTTGGATAATTAAAAAAATTGACAGATTACTGTACATTAAATTGGATAGATAAGTGAGCATGTCTCAAAGAAAGAACCAGGAAACTTTGTATGAAATACATACCTCATTTTTTTAAGCCACTGCGAAAACAATTAAGTGTTCAATATGTGCCTTTCTAATTTAAGCTCAGTCAGATCATTTAAGAGGTTTTCAGAGGATTTTTTGAACTGCATTTATGTCATACTTGTAAATAAGTACTTGCATACCTGGCAATAGTAATGGATATGCATGCTTCTTCTCAATGCAGTCAAAGTCTGACACAAGCAATCATTTTATTTGAAAAAAGTGAACTGCTATTTACAATACGTAAAAAAACTTGAGGTCAATCTGAAAACATTTCTTGTCTTTTTGCTTTTTGATTTCATCTCACACAGTCCTGTTACAAAATCAGGAGGATCTGCACAGAGCCTGTACAGCATTCAACATAACAAATAGAAACATTACATCATCACCACTTTCAGTGTCATCAGATATTAGACCTAAACCAGTAGGATTTATATCTCACAACACTTAGAAGCTCTCAAAACACACACAATTTGTGTGGGATTTCCTGCATTACAATTAAAGATCCAGTTATTTATTTTTTATTTCAGGCTAAACATCACCACCTGCTGGACCACAACGGGACCTGTCACGTGACCCCTTACCTCATGATCTTTTCTGTACAGCTGACTCCAGATATGGTTCAGACAAGAGAGCAGACTGATCACAAACCCGTTTAAGGGATCTCTGATGTGCTTCTCTTAAACAAGACCTTTACATACGATTTCTGTCTGAATAAAAGGAGTTAATTCATAAATATCAGCTTGATTTGAGTCTAGAAGAAGGCAGGTGATATTTTCTCAAATATTCTGAATGGATATCAATTTCTCAGGAGTCTTAGCTTTTGACAGAAATGCCTGCATAACTCAGAGTCAGCTGTGGCCTTCTGAGGCCAACAGAATTTAAGTATAGCAATGATTTAAGACTGAACAGGCAAACAAAATGTAATCCTCCAGGACTAAAATGATTAAGGTTAAAGTTTCTCTGTTTCTGAAACACAAATTGAAAACATACGACCCAAAGACAATCTCGGTGGCCGGGCTGTGGTCAGCATGTCCATCATTGATTTGTTTCGGGTACCGTTATCGTTATTATTCAAATAAAAACAGAAAATAAGGATGATGGATTTTTGCATTAGGTATCATTACTGTATACTGTACTGATCTCCACTGTATTAGCTGTAGATGTCTATAGTTTGACAGTCAAAATGCATTTTTAAATTAGTCGTTTAAGGCAACATTTTACTTGGTATAACATTTATAGCTGCATGCGTCAACCATTTTAGATATATCTGAAAATGTACAAACTGAAACTGGAGTTGCACCATGTTCATAAATGCTTAAATATGAAATGAAACATTGCTTGAACTTTAAAGAGCACATGTCCCATTATTTGCGTTGCATAATGCTAACGCTGGCTAGATTTTGTGCATAAAAAACACATAAAATCAAAAGCATTGGCTGAATAACTAGTAAAGAGGGAAGCTGCTTTGTCATCGTTATGCTTTTAACATCCCAACACAGCCATCATGGATGGATGCTGCTGCAGTATTTTTACCAATGTTTCATTGCTGATACATTTAGTACCTCATGTCTGATTCAGTTGAGCTGCTTGTTACCTTGGTATGAAGATTTATGAACATGGTTCCCTCAGAATGAACACTGACAGATTTTCAAGGTTTCGGTGAAGCCACATCTGTGATGTTTAGGTACTTTTAATGAATAATATATAGAAAAAAATACGAAACGTTGGTGGCATATAAAAATGAGGGAATGTAAACATACAGACACACACTCTCACTCACAGACAAAACATCTATATATTAGCTATGAAGGTAATTGTGTTTGTGACAGCAGTTATTTTTGTGTTTAATTAGAGCAAAGCCAAACTCTACAGCTCTTTTTGGCCCTCAAGAGACACCGTACACGTTGCTGTCAGTCCCAAGCAGAGGGGCTGGCCACCCATCATCTGTTCGACACAGCTCACCTCCTCTCTGATTCCATTTAAATATCTTAGAAGTCCACAGTGAGTGCAGCGTGTGTTACAAGTGGAAAATTCTTCTCTGTGTTCCTATTGCTCACACCACATTTACGGTTAGCTGCCTCGTCCCTTCCATTGTTCACTTTGGACTTTTCCACATCACACATCACCCTTTACGATCCCAAATAAGACCATACAACAAAAGGTGGTAGGTGCAGTTGGGGGTGTTTAGGTGAATAACAGTATCAGGGCAGGTGCTATAGCTCGCTGTGGCGCACAGGAGGCTCTAGTTTGTGCGACAGGGCAGTGAGGACTTTGTCAAACTTCTCATAACGCTCTGACTGGCTGCCCTCAGAGCCGCGACTGCCCCACAAGAGACGCATCTGAAACTCCGTCTGGAAGATCTCGTGTATTTCTGCTCGCTCCTGGAGTCCTGGAGAGGAGGGGAGGGGAGGGGAGGGGAGAGGGCATTAGTTTTTGCCAATGACATTTTAATCATGTTAATCAGATTAATCAGAAAAGAAGAAAAGTAGATTTAACCAGCCAGATGGGAATTTTATACATGGAACAGAATACCAAATACCAAAATACCAAAATATAACAGAAAATGTAAATAGCAAAAAACACTAGTTTATTGGGCAAAAGAAAACACAGCAGTTTCTATTTCATGTGGAAATACGGGCCTTAGTCACATGTTCTGCAACTTCTAAATCTATGAAATCAGTAAAAACTTTAGAGCTTCATTAAAAACTTCTATTGAGCAGCTTCACAATTATAATCTGGAAACAAAAGACGAAGTGATGAGACCATCATCTAAATTCAAACAGTTTAACCCACTTGAAAGAAGGTGAAATTCTTAGTAATTTGAGAAAGGCACAACTTTAACACTTGGGTATCACGTGTAAGAAGTTTAAAGTAAAAATACTGAATAACAAAATAAATACAATTCTTCTGTTCCTGCAAAAACAGTAAATGATTTGCGATGTGTTCTATGTACATTCCTCCTATTTAAATATTTAACATGCCATAACCCAACCCTATAGATGAATTAAAGATGGTTTTTTGTACCCGGACCCATTTCAATCACTGCATCAGAGAAGCCTCTCACATGTATCTGAGTGTTGTTGATGAAGGGAGCAGACTGAGGTCAAGTTGATCGATCGTGAAATATAACAGAAAACAGAGATGTGAGCTGATAGCTATTGACACGCGGTTCAATAAAGCAGTAATCACCTCAAACTGAGAACCATTGGGGAGATGTTAGGGATCAATACAGTTAACAGTTAACACACACACACACGGCCTCTCAGGTCATCATTCCTGGGTCTTACCCTGCAGTTTGGTCTCGGCGTTGGTTCTGTAGATCCCCCCATGATGTGCGATGGTACGAGCCATCTCTAGGTGGTGCATAACCACGTCTACTCCTACCTCCGCACTCTCCCAGGGCTCCAACACCTCCCCGACAGCCATGCCCCGCTCCAGCAGAGACAACACGGGGATGATGTGGGGGAAGGATGTGTTGGACAGGACGCTGCACTCTGCAAACAGAGCGGCGTGTGAGTTCAGAGCTTCAAATAAATACACACAGGCACAAAAAAAAAAGAAAAAAAGAATGTCACCTTTGCCGTCGTTCATATTCTTCAAGAAAGGTTTGAGTTTCTTCTCGTACAGGATGGCGCCCTCTGTGTGTCTCTGGCGTAGCGTCACCCACGTCTGCTCCAGGCGGGTGATCTGAATTAAGAAATGACAAAAAAAATTTTTTAAAAATAAAATTAAGAAAGAATTTCAGGATATTTGTTGTAACAGAAGAGTTTTTGTGTTTTCATGTGTATTGGTCTCACCTGTGGCAACTCCAGGGCTCTCATCACTGCAGCAAAACCAAACATGTTGCCCAGGTTGCTTTTCAACTCTGCTGCTAATTGGATGGTTTTGTGGAGCAGGGCCGCCCTCTCCTCCGTGCTTCCCGTACAGCCCAGCAGGTCCACTGCCATCATGATGGACATGGTGTAGAACCTGAGAGAAACACAAGGCAACATTGAAAAAAATAAATAAAAAAGGTAAAGCTGAGGATGTTGAAGCGAAGCCACAAATCCAAATTCCATCATCCTTTGCATGTGAGTGTTTATGAAAAAATTCTTTCACATGTTCAATCAAAATAAAAGAAGATGATGCTGTAGAGCTACAGTAAATAGGTTTTATGTTCAGTAAAGTCTTCTTCCAGTGAGAGCATGAGGCGGAGATGTAGAACAAAAGATGAATTAAGTGGATGAGAGACTTAAAGAGTGATAAGAGAAAGAGGAGATGGCGTGGAGGAACTGAGGATGATCAGAAGCTGGATTCATGAGCTGAACAACTGACTGATGCGCAGAGGAAGAAATGTGTGTTCATACCTCTCCAGTAGATCAAGTCTTAGCTGGTGTCCATGCGGTAGCGTCAGTAGCTCTAGCCCTGAGGAAACTCCCATCATCCTTTGCATCTCCAAACTCACGCCTACTATTCTAGCCACCTGTCCAAGAGTTACAGATCATTAGCTGTGTAGCTATGTGGTGCCTGCAGGTGTTTCTTAGGGTAATGATGGTGTACAGATGTGCTTGGATGAGTTTGCGGGTGTGTGTATACCGTGCAGTCGACCATGGTGATGTGTTTCGCTGTGGTTCTTGCATCCACCTCAGCCAGAAGCTCTTTGACTCTCTTCAGGACCAGCATCTCCAGAGGCTTGTTCTCCGCTGGCATAAGGCAAGACTCGTACCTGGCAGCAGTGAACGCATCATATTAGAAAATACAGACACCAGAAAGGACAGGAGCGCTGACAAGGACTGAATGATTACATCATCTTTACTTTATTAAGCAGCATGTATTTTGTTGATATGTGAGAATTACAAATATATTTACTTGGGAATAAACCCACAAAATATTTTTGAGAAGCAACTGTGACCAAAACCTGTTCTAGACACAGTATTTTGCTGATGAATGCGCCACCCGGTGGACAAACGTGGAAGTTATGATCCAGATTTATGTCCAATAGTAACATTACACCACTACACACTAGTTGTCCACTTGTTGAGGCATTTAAAAAAGTATTTGGTTGAAGAAAGGCCCCGTTATGCAATGTTGTAAAAACTGAATATCAGGATCTGCATCAAATTGAAATCAAAATGCATTATTTGAATTACTTTTGGGGCGCACCGTGAGGTCGCCGCCCGTCACTCTGCCTCCCCTGTACTAATTGCATAGTTACAGGCCCCTAGTGTGTATGTGTGTTTGTTCAGGGGCCGGTACACACTATATATGCATGTCTAATATGTATGGTCTGATTGTAAAAATAATTTTCCCCATTGGGGTTAATCAAGTGTTCCTTTCTTTCTTTTTTCTTTGTATATTTGTTATTTGAGGTTTTAAATCTGACTTTAAAAGTTTACTTAACAAATGTTTCTACAAATGCATCATCAACAAACCTGACTTATCATATCAGAAATGTCTGTGTCCTAATCCTGCAGCTTTCTCTTCAACCAGAACGTCCCTGGCTGAAGAGAAGGACGGACTCAAATTCAAATAACCTTCAGTGTTTTAGATTTAATGTCAGTTTCCCCAGTGGTGTTAAAGATAGCAATACTCTCCACATTTGAAACTTCACAGGGGATTCTGGGATGTTCTGCTTCATTGCTGCTGCCAATTACTTGCACCTGATCATTTGTCTTTGACAAGTCCCATCTGCTGTGATGTCCCATGTCACCAAGAAACTAATATCTGCTGTGTCTCAGAGCACAGCTCCATACGTCTGTTCTCCAGCTGTTCCACATAGAATTATTAGACATGTACTCAATAAAATGTTGCATTCTCCACTCATTTATCACTACACTGCTTCACTTTCACACTTTTTGCCCTTCAGAATAAAGTTTCCGCAGGCATTTTGACCTTTGAACAGTCCAACCTGGAGTCAAAAGTTTCACTCTGTTCTAAATACCAACATTTCCTTCAATCTGCCCCAGTACAAGTATAAACCATGCAGAAGTGATATGTAAAGTTAAAGTTTACACGTGCTGTCCTGTGTTTTCTTGGATTTCTTACCTGGATGGCATGAACGAGGATGTCGTCTCCACCTGTGGGGCGTTGAATATCCCTTCTCTATCCTCCCTCAATCCATCCTGCCTCCCTTCTTCCACTCTTAATCGCTCTACGTAGCTCTTAGCTGGAGGTTTTGGGGGCCCAGCGGGGCAGGGTCTGAGGTCACAGTAGCTCCCAGCAGTTTCTGATGAGTGTGATTGGTAGCTGGGATGGTGGGCGGGTGAGGAGTGTGCTGAGTGACAGGTGTGCGCCGGATGCTCTGGAGGGTTTTTACCCTCCGGAGGGCTGAGCTGAGGGTCGCTGGAACGACGCATGACAGGGGAAGGTGGAACGACGGCCAGGACGCGGCCGCCTGAGAGGGCCCTCTGTCTGGTGACTGAAGGCAGACGGAAGAGCGTTACAACTTTGTTTGTGAATCGTGGGCATTTTAAAGGCATGACACTTACTGTTGCTATATGCAGGAGAAAGTGGGGTTTCCCCAACAGGTGACAACGGGCAGCGATACTCTTGAATCTGGTCCATGCTCATTGCACAGTTCCGCATTGCGTCCTTATGGTGGTGGATGGTTGATGGGCTGGAAACAACATATTTGGGATTTTAGAAATGATTCAAAAGTAGTCAGAGCAGTGAAGGGAAGCTGACATAGAGTTGCAGTTCAACTCCAGTTACAAAGGAAAGGGTTGGTATTATAGAAGTTAATGTCAAGAAATTTTATAGTTAGAGAAGATGACCATATTTTAGTTGGTGGGGGCCTTGAGGAGAATCCCTTTACTGTATGAAACATGAATCAATCTGATTTATGAATCAGAGAAACAGGAGCAGAAGATTTGGTACAATGGGGTTTCAGAAGAGATTAAAAAACACTTCAGTAATATTTAATCTGCTTTTTCACCACTTTCATTTAAATTTTTAAACCATCAAGTCCAGAAATAATTTACACATTTTTCCTGGTGGCAATTTTGTCCCACACTTTGAAAAATGTAACCAGTCATGTATCCTCTCCCTCCTTGTGAATCTAAAATATTATCTGCTCCTTCTTTGTTCAGGTTTCAAACAGTCTTGTTGTGTTTGATCTTTCAGTGCTCCGGTGAAGAGTGCAGAAGTGAAGTGAACAAAAGTATGTCTCCTTTCACATTACCAAGCTGAACAGACTCAATTTCAACAAGAACCAAAACAGTAAGAGACTGCAACATCGCGCAACTTACCCTGACCTACTTCCAGGGTAGGTCAGGGTACCCTGAAAGTAGTACCTGACAATTGCATAGCTTTGACCTCTCAGGGTAGGTCTAAGCTATGCACCAGCTTTGACCATAGATCATAGCTAGTGCATAGGTAGATCAAAGCACTAGCTTTGATCAATTGTTTTACTCACACTGGCCTTCTCCCTCCTTTTTCAATGTTATTCTGGTCCTGAATGTACAAAAGTTGAAATTTGACCTTAACCTAGTTTTCTCAAGGTCAAGTTCGAGTAATGTTCTATCTGTTGACTGGCAGAGCTGGTAATGTGAACACAGACTTTCAACTTCACCTTGAGGATCCTAACAGGCTCATCACAATGGGAGGTGTCTGTGAAGGGAAGGGCCTGCAGGAACGTGGGTGGTTAGACGGACCAGTTTAGTGCTCAAACGTACCACTGGTGTCCAACACAGACACACACACACACACACACACACAACCTGCAATTGGGCACAGGTTCCGGCTCTGGTTCTGGAGTTTCCACTGGTGTCCTAACTGGACTGGGACTGTCCGAGTCACTGATCATGTACATCCCATAAAGCAAGAATGAAACAAATATGATGACTGCGAAAAACACAAAAACACAAAATCAAGGTTTCGTTCGCGACCGCTCCTCTTCCTCCCACCTCACCTGTGAGGGATCATCTTCTCGGTGGTCAGTCCATCAGTCATGGTGACGCTCCGCCTCTTGATGTACGCTCCCCTCTGACTGGACGGCGAGTAGGCGGATCCTTGTTTGCTGTTGGCGAGAGCGAAGGTGGCTTCCAGGTACCGTAAAGGCAGAGTCCTGCTCACTGGGCAGTAGATGTGGGCGCTGTGTGACTGGGAGACTGGTTTGCGTTGGCCCACGTAGAACCGCACCAGTTCCTGGACCGAGTCGAAACTGTCCGACTCCAGCAAGTATTGCACCTGTGAATGAAGAGGCAAAGAAATTCTATAATTATATGGTGAATTCATTTTGGTATACAGTATGTTCTTGCCAACAGCATGACAGTGAGTGGACTGCAGATTGAGAGATAAACAGGTAGATGCTTCAATCAAATCCTGCTTTTGTCTTCTTTGCCCTCAGCCTAAAGAGCTGCCAACACTTCACTGTAAAACATGAAAACTATAGTTACCAGACACATAAAGCTTCATTACCTTGGTTTCACTGGATTTGACCAGGACTTTGCTGATCTTGAAGTGTAACACCTCATTATCCCATCGACATGTCAGCACGTAGTCGCCCACGTTCAGAAGAGAATCACGCACCAGGAAATCTCCGTTACGTAAAACCAGCGTCTCCGACACCTCGAGGAAGAAAGAAAACATATTGTTTTAAATTAGTAAAATCCTGAGAAGCTGGAGGTCATCTTGGCTCACTGAGCTCCAGTGCATGAGTGGATGTGGTATTTCTGGCACTTAGACTTTTGAATAATTGAATTTCGGGAATCTTTAATATTTATAAATGCCTGAAGATAACACCGAACAAGCTCCAGTTCAAAGCCAAATTATTCACCTCTATTGTATATAACTGGTTAAATATACTGTTTTATTAGCTGTTTGTAGAAAGTAAATTAAATATTACAGAACAGGAGGACTTTGCTCATAAGGATGATTCCCCAGGAACGCTGCCACAAGCCAGTTTCTGGCTATGCATAATATTCATAGCAGGTTATAGCAGCTAAATTGTTTTAACAAAGTGCTAAAAATACTTATCATTCAAGTAATTGAATAATTTCAGATAAGATTAGGGAGTAGGCCAGTGTCAGTATTACCATAGATCCAATTAGTGCTTTGATCCACCCATGCACTAGCTCTGATCTATGGTCAAAGCTAGTGCATATGTCAGGTACTACTTTCAGGGAACCCTGACCCACCCTTTGCGGGATGTTGCAGCCTCTGACTGCCTTGTTTCTTGTTTTGAGACTGTAGACGTCATTAGATATAGCATTTTTGTTAAATTTCAGAAAAAAATTAGAATATCTGCTTTCCTGAACCAGTTGGATAATTTTCCCACTGCATCGCTCCCACTGAGAAACTGTTTTTACTATGGACAGTTTGTATTGGCAACAACGTACAATATGTCTGGGACAATGGCCCAAATTATGTTCTGAGGCCACATTTTAACCAGTTCAGTTCTACTGTAATAAATAATCTTATTTTGAATTGATGGGGAATAAAACAATTATGAACAAGTTAGCTGAAACGACAACTTCAAATGTGTATTTGGTGTCTGTGAGAAGAGATCAAAAACATGCTTCTCATCATGCAGTAGAAGAGAAACTGAAATCATTTATTTTAACACAACCTGGAGTGAGAGGCTGCTTGAGACGCTTCAACACATAATGCATACACACCAGCAGGGAGCAGTATATGCACAGTTTACAAACCCAAACCAAGAGTCAGCTCCCTTTTCTCATCAAATTGCCAATCACATGTAATTTTTAAAATATTTTCATGCATTTTTTATTTTTAAGTATTAATTTTTTAAACCAATGCAAATAAATGAACAGCAATGCTGGTTCAAACACTCACTACTTAATGCTCACAACTTAACTGTTAAATTTAAAGGGAAAGAGAACAAAACCGAAAGAACAAGCCGGTGGGATATATGGACATTTTGGAAGCTAAAAAAAGTAAACTGTAAGATTAAGTCACTAAATTTTGTTTGGTAACTGGAAGCTCAGGGTTTCCCCAAGTTTACACAGGAGCCCCATCACGAATACATGAATATTTTATGTAAATTAAAAGAGGGAAGACTCACAGATGGCTGATTTGAATCTGAGAGTGACAGAGAACAGAGATTGATCCGGGGACAGAGTATGTGATTATGAACATGGACCTTCTTTACGTCCACGTCGTTTGTGTGTGTGTGTGTGTGTGTGTGTGTGTGTGTATGGGTCTGTGTCTTGATCACTAGCTGTGAATAGCAGTGGAGCACATCAGCTACAAGCACAGCTGTCTGTTTGGCAACGTTTCCACTCCTTCTGAAAGCTAAAGCAATTTATACTGAGCTCTGACAGATGATGGGATTCAGAAATCAGTGTCATTCTGTGTGTAAAGCACTTAAACTGTGCTTTCAATGCCAACAGATTGTAGCCAAGTATTCGTTCAACTAATATTACTGGTTGACATAAATCTCAATCCAAACAGCAATATGATTATGTTATTATTTCTCATTTAAGTATACCTTTCTGAAATGTTATCATGAATGGTGTTGTATTGAAATAAAAATAAATTAATCATTTTCAGAATTTATATTTTTTATTCAAACTTTTTCACTTCCAGATAAGGAAAAGTTTTACTGAAAGCAACGGCCTTAATCAGAAAAATAATGCTGTTTTTTAAATGGAATAATGTAATCAAACACAAAGAAAACAATCATGTTCTCCAACACATCAGTTAAATGTCAGGATCTTGATTTTTGTTATGTCATCTAGCTAATGGTGAAAAATGGGTGACATGATCATAATGAGACATGCTGGTTAATGAACTTTGTTGATTGTCATGTATGTTATGAATTCTTTACCTTATTCAAGGTCCAACAAAGAAAATAAAACCAACTTGGTAGATTATACCTCCAAACGCCACTGGAGATTACATTTGCAGTGATAGGCTCCAAACATGCTTTCAGGACCCACTGGTTCTCCTCTCTCGGGTATTTACCTCTCTCGGTATGTGTCCATGGTACCAGCCATGGCTCCTGATGTCAGCAGCACTCAGTTTCAGCTCCTCCTCTAGCTCCTTGCGCAGTTTCTCAGGTGGAGACTCCAGCAGGTACTTCTCCTTAGAGAACTACAAGAACACAAAGTAGAATTTATAACACAAATTGATTCTGGAGAGAAAGCTGCATTTATACCAGGAAAGAAAAAGAAAAAGAAATCTATGGGTTTGTAGTTCATAGGATCAATGCGCGTGCGCGCGCACACACACACACACACACACACACACACACACACACGCACGCACACGCACAAAGAAAGAAAGAAACAACGCACTCAACCCTAACCTGATTACAAAGAGAAATCACGTGTAAGCTTCTGTTGTTCTCATACCGCTGAGATACATTTTCATAAATTGTGAGTATGGAGTGAAAAATGACACACACACACACACACACACACACACACACACACACACACACACACACACACACACACACACACTCACACATCATATTTCACATTTCAACGCTTCATACTTGTTTGCACAAATAGGGACGGGGTTGCTGGGTTGCAGAAAAGAGAAATTGTCTCCGTTTTATAAATTACACCCTTCAGTGAGTCTCAGGTGATGACTACAAGCACAAGTCATTCTTTACAGGTGATACGGATACCAAGATTGGCTGAATCCATCATCACAGTGAGAAAAGAACAATAAATAAAGTGCCTAAGTGCCTGATTTATCCACTATTTACTCGCATAATGTGGTGAGTTATCAGCCACTCTGTATCTACATGGACTCATGAAGATGCTTCGAGTGTGTGATATGATAAGAAATTATTTGTGGAGAGCGTGGAGAGAAAAATAGGAAATCCCACAGAGGGACTGGTTATATAAAGACACCATAACAGGCAATGATTGTGGAAAGTTTGAGTGCAGACAGACGATCCTAGATGAATGCAGGACAAACACACAAACACAACGCAACAAAATCCACACAGGAATTAACAGAGAGAGGAAATCATCTCAACTCTGTACAACAAGAAATGAGCCCGAGACCAAAATAAACAGTAAACAGCCTTGTCGCTAAGGCTCCACTGTCATTCCTCCTAACATTTTCCTTCAATCTTTTTCTCTCTCTTTTTTTTTTCAGGCACTCTTTCCCCTCTTGCACAAAGTTCCTCTCATCATACCTCACAATCAGAAAGTTGTCAAACTTGTCCTGAACATGTGTGATGGAAAAACGAGCGACATATGGATTTGTGTACATGTGTGTGTGGGTGTGCATGTATGTGTGTGTGTGTGTGTGTGTGTGTGTGTGTGTGTGTGTGCAATATGAGCAGACTACAAGTACCAAACAATCGATCCTATCATCTGCAGGTCAGTGAGAGATGAAATTATTAACATCATCCTCTCCAATCCTCAAGGGAAGATGGAGGAGCACAGCCACAGAGGCTCACTCTCCCATATTAGATTTGAGGTGTGTGCCTTCGTGTGTGACTTAGTGTGTGTTTGTGAAGGGGAGAAGGGGCCAATAAAAGACCAGGTTAGGTCAAGTGTGTAGTTATTGCTTTTCCTGGTCTCTGTGGAAACCCAGGAGAGGAATGCTGCTGAAGTGATGCTCAGCGATGGGCTTGGTTGTGTTTGTGTGTGTGTAAATATGAGGGGTTAGGGTCAAATTGAAATGTCAACGGGATGGTATTTACATTACAGTTCATGGATAGACAGATATGACAGGAGACACAAAATGATGGCGGAAAAATGGACTGACAATGAAGGGGGGGGTGGAGGAAATGATTTGACAAAGAGAGAAAACAGATTTATGCTACAATATAGGACAAAACAAGTCTCAGCTTGAAATTTTCCCATGTTAATTATCTATTGGTGACATGTTCCTCTCTGTATGCCATCTTTTTTCTTTAAGTGACTTTCCTTCTTGACTTCAACTCAACTATGCAGCATTACAAAGCCAAAGTGCAGTATCTGCAAAAATATCCAATTTGGGGCAGGGGGGGGACCTTTTATGGTTTGAGAAAAGTGAAATGTAAAAAAAACCCCAACAATCCAATAAGCGCCAAAAATATGACAACATGACAACAAAACTCTAATCAGATTAAAGTCATTTTCACAAGTGAATTTCACAAAAATTGCTGAAATGTACTGCACTTTGCCTTTGTAGTTCAGTATAGCGCATTTTAGTGCGAAGACACCTCCTCTTGTAGAGAGAATAAAGACAAAGCTATGCTTTTCGCGAGGACATGTGTTGACTGAGGACAAAAGGTGACTGAGGACAAAAGGTGAATAAGAACAATGAAAGACATACAGTTAACACACAACACCAGCAATTGGAGCTCTTACAGCCCCACCAAACTGCATCTTGACATCATGTTCATCGTGCCCTCCATCTTTCTTCAACTCTTTTTCCTCTATTAGATAGATAGATAGATACTTTATTAATCCCGGAGGAAATTGTATTTTGATTACCAATGTACAATTTTACTACTAATACTTCACAGTCATAACAAATACCACTCAGACTACACAACTACTTCTGTTATTACCATTATTATTACCATTATAACAAAGGCCACAAACTGGCTACTACAAGAGGTCAGTATTAATTGTTTTACTACATGTGTTACACGATAGTAATAACTACCACTAATAATACTGTGATTAGTATTAATTTGTACTGCAAGTACTATATACACTCACTGCTTCCCATATACAACTCCTTCTGCTCATAATACTGCAACTAGTAGCTTTACTACAATAGCCATGGAAGCAACAAAGAAAATACCCTCTTTGATGTAGTTTGATGTGTGGCGGCATCTGAGCATAAGATAAAATTTCCTTTTAAAAAAGTGTGTGTTGGTTGTCGGCATGAAGGCGGAGTCATCAAAGCCATAGTCGTACAGAGCAGTAAAGAGTGACAGGTGAAAACACAGAGATTGAATTGGAGATCGGAGGAGAAAGTAGTACGGGAGAGGCAGCAAAGCACAAACAGTCAGAAAGAACCAGGCTAACACAAGCAGCATTCACAAAGACAACATATGAGACAGTCAGGAAAACAGGCAGACAGACAGGCAGCAAAATCCCACTGATGCAGACAGAGGCAGACATGCAGAAAGACAGGCTGGCCCATTAGCAGATGAGAGTTTAGGCAATTTAGCAGCTGATGCAGGACTTCACTTCCCAGGGGGCCAGAAGAGAGACAAAGTGATTGTGAGTGAGATTGTGCGTAGGTGTGTACGCATATAGTGTTTGTGTTATATATACATGGGTGGCACTATTACTGGCTGAGGCTCTGCTTTTGGTCAGAGTTGGAGAGAAGTGTCTCCAGGTTACCAAATATGTGAGTATTTTAAATATTAATACAGGCTAACGTGTAATCACTATAATGGTGGGTGTAGTTTCAACACACGGACGAGTCAGGAGAGTGGGCGTAGGTGTTAGATGTGGGATATTTAAGATAGGTAGCGACACAGCAACACTCGTCAACCTAATTTACACTAAAATGCATGTGAGCCTCTTTTCCCCACAGTGGACCAATTAGGGGGTTCTGTTTGATGACATCACCACACCCTGAGTGGAAAGTGACACCGCTGTCACTCAACATCACAGGAGAAAAACTAGACCCCTCTGAAACAGAATAAATGAAAGGGATGATAATGGGGAGAAATCCTAAATGTATGCACATATTTATGCATATATTATGCAAACATCTCTTTTTGGAGCATGATGTGTGTGTCTGTTCATATGTGTGTTACTGGGTTTTGTTCTGTTGTCAGTTCCACGCTGAAATGCCTTTTACCATTTGTCTAGATTGCATTTTTAATTTACTCTTGAGTTGTTTGCGATTGTAAAATACAGTTACTATACATAATACTGAAAGATTGGACTGCAGGAGCCCACGCGCTAACAGAAACCACCTCATTACTGAATGTGAAAGAGCGTGTTTGGTTTGAACGTACAGCCATGAGTATTTACAAGGCACAACACAAGGGAGTTGTGTTCACTCTGGCACAAATCAGTGTTGTTGTTGTTGTTTGTGGTTGAAATGGTTTGTGTGCTAATTCTTGCGGAAGGAGCACAAAGCCAAGTACCTAGAGCAATTAAAAGGATGCAACTCAACACAAACAAGTCCAAGAGCGAAGGCATGAATGAAAAATGAAGCCAAAGATAATTGGCTGACAAGTATAAAAACCTGCAGGGAGGAAAATTAAGTATCTGGCGTTTACCAGTATAGATGCAAGCAAAACACATTTGCACTAAAAAAGCACCAACAAAGCATTCTAAACACCTAACAACATTTGATCTAAGCTCATGTCATAATGCATTTTTCAGTCCTTTTTCTGCTTTTGTGCGAGTCTCTAACCTTGTTGTCGTGGTAACTCAGGAGCAATGGTGACAATAGGGGGAGGAAGGGTAGGGTTCGGACCAGGGGTCACAAATGTGCACGCACGCACGCACACACACGCACGCACGCACGCACGCACACACACACACACACACACACGAGGACAGGGTGCAGCGCTTGAAGAACTGCCTCATGCCTTGATCTGCTGTCTCTGTCCCCTTCAACTCTATTGCTCCTCTCTTTTGAGATTACTGCATAAAGACCTCCCATCTCCTCTTACTACACTCCCACCCCATTCCCATCCCCAAGTCACACACACACACACACACACGCACAAACACACACATGTATGTGTACAGATATGGCCAATATCAGCCCTCTCCAGACTGCTATAATCCCAGTGTGCCCTCCAGCCTGATTCCCACTGTTACACTCACTTTAGCTCACATTTGTATTTTCTTTAACACACATGTAAAATGACACAAGCATTGCAGAGCGAGCTGTTAACATTATACTTTCCACATTTATTATTCTTTATTATCAGAATCCTTGAATCCAAGCTATTGAAGCTACTCATGCAGAGATGCAAATAAAGTCAGCTGGCTGAATGTTGTACGCGCCGCTGGCTCGTACATGTCCTCTAGCTGTTCAGAAATTAAACTGAAATAATGACACAATTCCATTATTGTTGAATTGAGTGTAAGGAAAGGCAAAAAAGGTCAAACATAGCTTTTGTTGTTGTGAGAGACATTCTGAAGTTAATTGGAATGCACTCATTTAGCACTCCACAGATGATACAACTCACCTAACCTCTAATAACTTCTGAATGTCCTGTGAAAAGAGAAGAGCTTCAGGACACTAACAGCAAAAATGTATGAAGCCGTTCTCAAGGGTGCAGATAGCTACCAATAATAGAGGACCAGCCGAAGATGATATCTTTTTGAGAGAGTAGAACCGACAGGGATTTTACAACTCAATGATTTTACAATTCCAGAAAGCCATTTTTCATGGCATTCTTGAATTGTAACTACACTATCCCAACATTACTCAGGGTGTTGCTCCATA
The DNA here is from genome assembly GCF_040054535.1 of Antennarius striatus. NCBI lineage: Eukaryota > Metazoa > Chordata > Actinopteri > Lophiiformes > Antennariidae > Antennarius > Antennarius striatus. Next base: position 10,682,037 of record NC_090790.1, read on the forward strand.
AAGTTTTAGAATAAAGATTTTCCTCTAAAATCTATTTATATATCCATTTTCTTGAAGACTAGACAACCGCAATGGTCTCATCTTCAGCCTCTTCGGAGAATGTGGAGTGATCAATTCATCGAAGCTGCATGTTTTTGGAGGTGATGGGAAACTGGAGAACCCAGAGAGAACCCACACAGACACTAAACAAACAAACTGCACAGAAAGGAATTAAACCCAGAACCTTCTTGATGTGAAACAGCAGTGCTACCATACCGCCCTAAAATGTATTCACTCTAGTGATAAATAACCAATCAAAACTATTTTTAAAAACTCAAATTTGATGTCTTCAAATGAATCAAATGATGTTGGGAACTGTGAAATTAGAAACATTAGAAGGATGTTTTGTTGGTCAAAAATAATGATTTGCTCTCCAAAAATGTCATCAAAATACATCCAATTACCGAATGAAACGAGTGTGTGGTTCGTTTTTACCTGTACATCTAGAAAGACAAACAAGCAAACAAATGAAGTTGACAAAGGCGTAACTTCCTTGGCGGGGATAAAAATATCGGTGCCGATGTCTCATAAGATCAGATGCCATCTGCGAACCAGCTCAGACAGGTGGGACGACAACGGGAGAGAGACAGAGTGTGGGATTGATAACGGTGACCTTCTACTGTCATTAGCAATGACAATCTCCTACAAACACACAAACAGGACATTCACCCCTTGAGGCCGCTGGATGCTGATATGTACCCCCCCCCCCACATACACACACTTATGTGAGCTGTCAATCCCTTTGGTCTCAAAGAGGAGACCCCCTGGTTTGAGTGACAGCTGGTGGACAGGATAGGACATACAGTTTACAAGTGCTACTGCAGGTAGCATACAGATACTCTGCACTGCATGGCTCCTCTGTGCTGTACGTCATTGTTTCATCGGTTTTCATTAGTCTTCATCACATTCAGCAGATCACTGCTTCCCTTCACTCTCATTTGGCTTGAAACTGGTGCTGCTGGTACAAACAGAGGAAGGAGCTGCAGACTCTTGAGAGACGAACCCCGAGGACAAGAAGGTCCTATGAACACCATCTTCTGCTCATGGAGCTTAATTGCAGAGATAAATGAAAGTTTACAAGCAATATGTCTCTTCTTAATAGGATTTTGAAATGTGGTTTTAATTTTTTTTAGTTTTGTAATCATTTTCTGAACACAGCTAAAGAACAACAGACTTATTCTGGCTGTTATTTTGTTCACAAATAATGAGGAAAATCTTGTAAAAATTGATTAAAATAAAAGCCACAACTATGAAAATAAAGCATAAATTGTAGCATTTCCCTTGATGTATTCATGAAAGTCTCTTTCCTTCCCTCTATGGACCAAACTTGTCTTCCTCTCCGTCTCTGCTGTTCATATTTTAATGTCTCTTCTTCAGTGACTCTTCTTTTTCTCTCGCTTTTTGTTTCTGGATCTAAGACCAAAGCACTTCCTTACTCCCCTCCATTTCTCCCCCTCTCCATTCAACCCAGTGAGTAACATCTATCAGATCTTTCATGATTACAACAGAAAGAAACTCAAAGAAACCCAAACCCACAGATATCAGTGTTGGCACCATCCCGCCAATAGAAATATGCTGATGATCGGCAGCCTAAATATCATCTGTGGATGTTTATCTGCTGTATATCTGAGTGGTTTTGTGTGTTAGGCATTAATAATAACATCACTGACTCAAAAAACCTTTTTAGAAAAAGCATTGGTGCAAAAACAGGTAAACAAACATCACAGAAAGGTAAAGGAAAAGTATTTTCTATCCTGACAAATGTGAAAAAGAAACTTTGACAAGAGCACACCCACCCAGATGTTACACACACACACACACACACACACACACACACACACACACACACACACACACACACACACACACACACACACACACACACACACACACACACACACACACACACTCAAATACTTACATACTCAGAAATGAGGAGTAAACATCCATTTCCCTAAAGCATCTACACAGACACAAACCCCCAAACACACCAACATTCCACAGAAAAACAAAAATAACATGGAAATACTTTATTAGCAGAAAAACACACACAGAAACAGAGAGGTGAAAACAGATAGAGAAAACTGAAGATGCAGAGATCATGATCAGTTATTAAAAAGCAGATTAGAGCATTCATGTCATCCAGAGTGAGATACAGACACTGATTAGTGATTACACAGATTCAATTAGACGTTTGTCTGGATCGAATTAGATAGCGTTCATGAACCTAATTCAATTTAAATTAGTTTAATACTCCTGTTAATGACACAGCAACTTAGCCACACATATTGCCTTGCTGTTATTGGATACACACACAAATTCAATACTAATGACTCAGCTAATGACTGGAGAGCAAAAGTCTGCATGACAGATCTTTAGATTTATTTTTTTCCCGGTGCTCTCCTTACTTGGTTCAAATTACATGAAACTGATGTCAGGTGCTTCAGACAATCAGAACTCAGAAATAAAGAATCAAAATGGAAAGACAGTAGATCGGTGTTAACGTTCTTATGGATATTACCTAGACATGCAGTCGATTAAGTCAGACTCAAGATTTGAGGGCAAGTTTTCACATTTCATTTTTATACAAACACACACACACACACACACACACACACACACACACACACACACACACACACACACACACACACACACACACACACACACACACACACACACACACACACACAAAGAATGCCACAATTTAATTCTAAAGACTGTATTGTTTCTGCTTGATTGATGAGAAAGCACTGGCATATCCATAAAGGCTATAAAACGTTTGACATCCTGTCACCGATGAGAGCAACCTCATATACGACTCCTTTGACAGACGCATGAAAAATAGCAAATACAGCTGATGAAACGTGGATTAATGTTGGTATGAAGGGTCCTGATAGCACTATATTTTGCTGTTCAATCATCAGAGACATCGATGAAGCATTGTGTGACAATCCCATGAAGATAACATATCTCCAAACAGTCCACTTTTCATCAGGTTTTAAGATACAGATTGGTTTTCTGACCATAAAAAGACATGATTATTCAGTTTACATCAAAACCGCTAAACTTGAACATTCTGGATTTTTACTGAAGAGGGAACGCATTAATTTAGTCGTTGATTTCACTCAAATATTCACATAAGTCTCCCAACAGCTTTTAGAAGCACTATAAAGATGTAGAAAAAAACACTGTCCCTTTTTTATTTGCTGTTGTAACACAAAGATTAGAGAACAGTCTTGATGCAGACATCATGGTCCAACTCCACTGCTGTAATGGAGGACACATGTCCAACACAAGATTCCACACATATAACTAACAAACACAAGGCACAGAGTCACTGTCTTACTGCAGACTCAGCAATGCCACACCTATAGATGCTGTTGCCATGGTAACTCCTTATTCTGCAAGCCCCGGCTGGCATATCCCCTAAAGAAAATAATATGTGTGTGTGTGTGTGTGTGTGTGTGTGTGTGTGTGTGTGTGTGTGTGTGTGTGTGTGTGTGTGTGTGTGTGTGTGTGTGTGTGTGGTGGAGAGAGGTTAATGTGCCCCATGTGTGCTTTGCTCTGTCATGTGCAGTGGGGTGTATCGAGGAGGAAAACACGGCTGGTTGGGAGCAGTTATCATAGTATCTCATTGTGTGTGTGATGCGTGTATTCTTTTATATTTCACTTATCGGTTTTGTCGTGGGTTGTCCAACATTTCACCACAGAGAGAAAAACACAAGATCTGACCAATCAGAAATCTGATTTTCTTTAGAGTCAAGATGAACAAAACAATGAATGAAAATAAAATAACTAAATCCTTCCGATCAACTTTACTGCTGGTTCAAAAATCTAAACTAAATTCAAATTGATTTAAATCGGATAAAATAAAACATACGTACTCAAAAACGACTAGAAACAAAGTCGTGGAGTCACACCAGTCAACAAATACCTCAGCAGTTAATTCACTCTCACAGTCTCGTTCCTATTTTTCTCAATGACTCATGATTTAAATTTGCACACATTACAGAGTTTCTCCTGGGTTTCTGCCAACACTACTGAGAGGATCTTAGACAAGAAATAAATGTTTTCAGTCACGTTTCTCACACTCAGTTTTGTTCACTAGAGCCTGCGTCATCATACGAGAGTGCTGAAAGAAGCATTCAGAGACTTAAAAACAGTCTGAATTAGGTGGAAGTATACTCAATGATGTGTCAGCACACTGGGACATCACTGGTAGGTGTGGTTACAGGTGCGACATGAAGCAGTCTTTTTTACGACCACCACACAAATTAAGTTAAAATTACTGTATTTTTACAAAAAGGAATTTTCATGAAGAATAAAATATATATGCACACATAGATTTGAAGGTACCTTTTCAAGTATTTGAAATTTAAAAGATGTTCATTTTAACTATTAATCAGCAAAATGCATTTTGTGTATCTTTAAGGCTTGATAACATCTTTGTTGCTATAGCATCTTATTCATTGCATTGCTATATTTCTTGCCACCATCTATTCATCGATGGAATCATACGACATTATTGGGAGAGTTATGCAGAATCTTCTTGTGCGCATGCATGAGATGCTAACAAAAATAGATACTGGCTTTTAAACACTTATGTAGCATGTCTGGTGGTCGAAGGCTCTATATGACACCTTAAAAATAACCAGTTTATTTATTTATTAGCCATACTTACACCTCAGCATTTTTAGCAGACACCTTAAATCTCGTGCAAGATGTTACACCAGCCAAATACACAACGTTGGCTCCTACACACCTTTGAATTCACTATGCGCTAACTTGCATGATATATTAAAGGTACATTAGCTAAGTAACTACAGTGTTTTTACATCCCGCTTCAAAGTGGTGATGTATTGTAATTGTCAGTGTTCATTTGTTCGTCCATTTGTTTGTTCGTCCGTACGTTCATATGTCCACAAAGTATCTTCGCAACCGTTGCAGATAGAAAGATGAAACAAAAAGCACATTACTCGGGCGGCAAAGGGGATGAAAATGAGATGATGACCTTGATCTTGAGAAAAGTACATCAAGGTCAAATTTCCACTTGTGTACACTAAGGAACCGGGTAAGATGGAAAAACGAGGGAGAAGGCCAGTATGAGTAAGACCATAGATCAAAGCTAGTGCTTTGATCTACCAATGCACTAGCTTTGATCTATGGTCAAGGATACTGCATGGCAACTGCATAGCTTTGACCTACCCCAAAAGGTCAAAGCTATGCACTATTCGGGGTACCCTGAAAGGTACTGCTTTCAGGGTACCCTGACCTTCCCTTTGCGGGATGTTGCAGTCTCTGACTGCCTTGTTGTGTTTGCACCTGCATCTTTTAGGAGGATTATGTTAAAGTCATTATCTGTTGGCTGATCACTAAGCCTTATAAAGCAAAGCAGCCTCTATTCTTTTGTGTCTTACATTAATAATTCATGCTTAGCAATAGCTTAGAATAAATTCCTGACACTCTCTTGTAGTCCAGGTCAGCATCCGTCCATCTTTTACCCAGCTGGCTGAGGCTCCATGTAATCAAAGGAAATTGAGGTTTCACTGCTCAGTCGCTGCATTTATTCTTCTCTTCTTCCTCAGTACAGTTTCATTAACAGACCGATCCAGCAGACGCACATGTCTGACTCATCATGTGGTTCTTCAATTCATTTCTGTTTCCACCATGTTATGTCATCGTTCCCCACCTAACACGCTCTAGCCGGACACTTTCTCACAGTTAATTTTCTTTTTTTTAGCATCTCTTCTTATCTTTACTACAGGCTGTATTGCATTGTAGAGCTAGGAAAGATGGAGTCATGCATGGAGAGAAATTACTTGTCTAACTTCCCCTTCCCAATCAGCACCATAGCTGACCTATCCATCTCGGCTTTTTCCCTGTTCCCTATTTTTCGATACCCTTTGTCTTTTCCTCCTCCAGTCCTTTATCCCTGCTCTTAAAAATGTTCCTGCACCTTTCCTCCTCAGATCTCAGTTTCTCTCTTTCTGTGGCTCTGCTGCCAGTTCATCTCTTACTTCCTGTTTTCACCTGTCATGTCTTCTCAGCCACACATCATATCATCCCCCTCTATGTGCACTTTTCCTCACCGATCCACTCAGTTGGCTGCCTGCCAGCAGGTAGATGTGTAGATGTTTGCATGCGCCTGTTTGAATGTGTGTTTGTGTCAAACGGCAGCAGGAGCGTCACCTTGTTGCAGCGGTGAGAGAAGTGGAGAAACAAGTGATGCACTCGGAGGAGGGGGAGATAAAAATACTGCTTACAAAGTCAAACATTTAAGGACTTCGGTCCTGAAGGTTATATATTTTTACTGAAAGTCGTGTACATTCCAAAAATGGTTGAATTTAAATTAAATTCATGATGGCGTTTCTACTTTTCATGCATACAATACTGTAACATTAACTCTAAAATAGAATAAAGGCAGATATGCAGGCTTGTGTTAGGTAAATTATTTATACCCCCCAGGGTATGTGTTAGCTTGGCTTCCCTTATTATTCATTTTTAACAGTTACATCTGACATATTGTTCGAGACTTTTCTACAGATGGGAAATCATCTCATCTTTCCTCATTAAATTTGTTTGTCACACCCACAATGAACAGCCTCCTATTTTAGTTTTTAATTGAAACGGGAGCTGTTAGTGTTCATGACAACCACGACCAGCTGGGACAGCTGAAAGATGCTCTGGGCTGTTTATTCGCTTTGCTGGAAAAGCAAGTCTAACCTTTCATTTTGGCAGCTCGGAGAAGAGCTTGCGATTGGTTGATGAGAGAAGGTTGGGAGAAATCATGGATGTCAGAATACTAACACCCCCCCCCATACTAAAAACAGACCACCAGATAACAAATGTGTTCATTATGGTATCTTCAATGAGTGTGCTCTAAGAATGATGGACACTTTTGGGAGGTTTGGTCACAACACCCAGCGCTGACACACACACACACCCACACCCACACACAATCAAATACACAATGGCCCCCGAGGGCTGGGCCACTCGTCAGATTCTCTTCATTCTCCTGGTTGAACCATTAATGGCTAATTTTCAGGCTTTTGGGGCAAAAGGTCATCAGACTGATGGATGGAAGGTCTAACGACTCATCAATATGACCTTCCTGTGTTAACACAAAGGCACACACACATACATATATTCGAGGTGAGGACTGAATTTAAACATATATGACAACCAATCTGATATATATACCAATCCAATATATATATATATATATATATATATATATATATAATGATGCACACACACACACACACACACACACACACACACACACACACACACACACACACACACACACACACACACACACACACACACACACACACACACACACACACACACACACAGAATCGGTTTCTTACTTGGCTTTAAACTGCAAGGCAGTATCATTACCTCCCATACAAGTACCATCTATCTTGACAATGACAGGTGCAAAGGGAAAAGGGAAAACCCCACAATGCATTTGTCCAATGCATTTAAAAAGGAAAAGAGGAAGCAGCAGTTGAAAACAAAATGAGATGCGGGGGTTGGTGAGAAGAGAGATGACGGCCTCAGGTGATTAAAAATGAAATTAAAACTCTATATCTCTTACATGACTAGTGATTTTAAGATAAATTCTGCATCATTAAGCACTTTGTATTCCCTCTTCCTCCATTTGTCTCGTTGATGAAGACTGCAGCAGGTCATTGTTCTGATGTTACAGATAAAGTATATATGCTGTCTGCAGCTTGCTATAATTCTAAATTATATTGCAGCACTCTTTTACTTTTACATTTGTCGTACTTACAATCAATATAATTCTAACTCTCCTACTTTAAAAACGATGTGGCATATGCTGCCTTGTTGCTATGGATGCACACACATATGGTGACACAGCATCTAATTAATTACTCAATGAATGACAGTTGAGG
>NC_090790.1:10695000-10702500 GCF_040054535.1 Antennarius striatus
CATCCCAGGCATAAAAAGCTGATTGACCATAACTTAAAGAAATAAACCAATTTAAAGAGACTCTTTAGTGAATATTAAGGTTACATCAATAAAATATGAATATAATGTAGGACCTTTCCCTCTCAATTCCATGCTGTATTTTTATGTTGATATAGCGATTTTAATATTTCATGTTTTTTTTATGCATCACATTCAAAACAAGGCCAAAAACGGCTAACATCAGGCTCATCTCCATATCAGAGCGTTCTGTGCGTCCACATTGTTTCCATTGTACTCTTAAACCAGGAGGCCCTACCTTCTCTAACAATGTCCATTATAGCAGGAGAGCAGGACTCCCAAAGCTGAAATGACTTTTTTGTTTTTTTCGGGAGAACTGAGCCTTTAAATCAGCAGTCGCCTGTGATCCTATAGCCTCCACATTCTCCGAGGTCAGGTGAGGTCAAAGATGAGGAGAGCAAACAATTGCCAAACCTTCTGCTCCAAATCCCCTCACTATGCCACACTCCCTCTCAGCTGCGTTGTTCCCAACATATGTCAGCTTGTGTGGATCCACAGGCATGTGAGAGTCTGGAGAAACTTCAGAAGACTGGCACACACACACAGACACACACCTCTGTGTCACTTCTGAGGGTTTGCTACTAAAAAAGACACTTGACTTCATTCATTCATCACTAGTGAATGAATTGAGCATTATGAGAAGGCAGAATGAGAATTTAGAGAGCAAGAGAAGACTAAAAGAGAGAGATGGGAGAGTATCAGTCTCATTTTTATCAGTAGATGAAAGACATAAAACAAGCTAATGACCGAAGCAATAAATGTGTGAATTTACAACTTTATGTGTAGTATATCAAAAGAATGTTGGCAAGCTGTGATCATCTTTTGAGCTTTTTCATCATTTAAAAGAAAATCGTCATTTGTCTTCATTCATGTAGTTGTTCAAGTTCACGAACAATCAGTCTTCCATCATTGAAATGATTTAAAAGAAACTTCACTAATGAAATCATTTCTTGAGTAGCTATCAAACTAGTAATAATACCAAACTCATTCTAAATTCCAGGGCTAGACTTTCATGGGACGATTGCTTTTTAGGTGTAATGACATAATGAAAAAACTGAGATACTGCAGTTGAAGTTTGTTTTACTCAGCTCTCAGGATCCATAAATTCAAATAACAAATTAAATGATTACAAATCAGATTCCACAAGCAGAGCAATCAGAACACAGACTCTGCTAGCAGGATCGTATAACACATTTCAAAGAATCAAAAGCACTAGATGACGAGAAAGCAATATGTAAATATTAAAGCGAGTATTTATATCACCACAGTCAAGTGTGTTTTCATCTGTAACCTGCAGGAAGATATTCTCTAGAATAATCGCTCTCCTCTGCCAGCATCTCTTTAAAGAGTTTTGACCATATCGGTTCATGTTATGTTATCCAACTTTTAAGTCCATCCATCCATCTTCTACCCCTTATCCGTAGTCAGGAAGTTTTCCATCCCACAGCCTTAAGGCCTAGGGAAGCAACCCTCCCATCCACCAGGGTAAACTCCAACACGGTGGCGCTCAGCCGGGGGCTTGTGAGTATTCCCACACCCACCCTGCACCTCACGCCTGACGCAACTCCAGAATAATACAATGTCCAACCCCTATCCAGGAGTTTGGTTCCAGAACCAAGGCTGTGCGTGGAGGTAAGCCCCACCAGATCCAACTGGTAAAGCTACACCTCCAACACAAGCTCTGGCTCCTTCACCGCCAGTGAGGTGACATTCCATGTCCTCAAAGCCAGCTTCTGCTGCCCGGGACTGGTCCGTTGTGACCCCTTGTCGTCACTGGAGGTTCAATGGACCATCTTGAAATACTCTTTGTTCACACTGTATCTCTTAATGAATCAAAACACCAAATGCAGCCTAATAGGGATGTGAATCTGAAAAACCACCCATCTCTCAAGAGGAATCCATTTTTAGGGGCAGCATCCTTTTAAAGATCTAATCTACCAAATCCTGTGCATCTTCGACCACAGTTAAAGGCCAAACCTGACTGAGCACTCTTAAATAGGAATATTGTGGCGTTTGGAGGACCTGTCATTTTGCAACGTTATTAGTTAGAGTCGAAAAGGACAAGTTAAAGCTGTGTTAAAAGATGTATAGTAATAAAGTAATAATAAAAGCAGCTTTAGAAAATGTGTATTTGGAGTTGAACAATGAACAGTGCTAGAAATTAATTGTAATTGTTTGTGTGCAATGGTCATGGGATAGGGTGGACAACATGGGATGCATTTGGTGGATCCTTGGTTAACTTCCAAAACAGGACAGGCCTCATCGCGCCATGGTGAAGGATTCCGTCAGGAAACACCTTCAGAGGATGCCGATATACTTCATAATTCATGTAGCTGCTTCAGGAAAGGCATTTATGTGAAGACAACAAAGGCAATTCCGTTTAGCTTTTACTGTTAGGAACTTGAGACACATCATAGTCAGTGTAGATAGTTGAGGATATGGATTATACAAATGTTGATTAACAGGTTTTTATAATAGTTTGGTGGGAAGGATAGGTTTGTATTTGGAAGAACAAATAAAATGGGTATAGATAAAAGAGTGAATTCTGGATTTTTCTGACTTTTTAGCACTCTGGAATTTACTTTATTCTGTTTTCTCAACTGTTTTAGTTGAGCATTACACTACTTGAGGACCAAAGGAACGTGAAGGGATGGGTTGGCCATGTCTGTTTGTCCCTTCTACCTATTGCTTTGTGATTTAATAGCGTCTTTCATTTCTCCTGTGTTGTTGTTTGTACCTCTTGAGATCATGTGTTGCACGACAGTTCAGAACTTCTCAGGGACAAAACAAGAAGGAGAGCATTATTATGGCAGAAGCTGATTGTAGGAAGATAGAAATGAACAAAAGGTGTTGGTTTCTTCGTTCCTTGACCTCAATCTTTTCTGTGCCCCCTTTAGAGTAGATTTGTTAAGAAATTGTTCCAAAGGGCATCTTGATAAGGAAATAACAAAGGATTTTGTTAATCAGACATATGGATTTGTTGTAGTGTCACTTAGATCTCAGTCCTAAGAACACCCAGTAAATCAATGACTTGCTAATTCCAAATAAACTTGTAAAAAGTCTCTGATTTGAGGAATTGTTGATATGTTGCACGTTAATCTTATTACTCTCTTCGGCTTAAGCAAGAACCATAATGATTTTAAAATGTCAACTTGATACCAGGTGGGAACACAAGATGTGATAATTGATATTTATAATTCAGACATTACAACCTAAAAAAGAAATGTGGATGAAGAAAAAATTCATAGGACAGTCTGAGGCATCGAATACAAAGTTATACACACACAAGCTTGATCCTCATTACTGCCAAAAACATCACAGCGCTCTAATGAGGATACAGGCTCTGAAAAAGGCATTTAAACACACACATGCAGACACACAAACACACACACACACCCATGTACAGCTGCCCTTCACAGTATGCGCCTGAGGGTGTGACAGGCAGGCACGCCAAAAGAGGATTTGTGGTAAAAAGCTTTTGGGAGGAGGGCGAGAGGGAAAAGAGCGATAGGAGGAGTGGAGAAGAGGGGATTACATGGTGAATATTTCAATAATATAACACAGCAATTGGCTTTGGCTCTGTCAGCGCACACACACACACACACACACACACACACGCACACACGCACACACGCACACACGCACACACACACACACACACACACAGGATTTAGCAGGGTCATATTTTCTAACTTAGCAGCCACTAGACGGGTAGAGCAGTCATAGAGAACTTCCATACAGTCACTGCTGTCTGATGGAGTTCTGATAAACAAACTGTTTCTAAGTTCACCAGCCGGTTCAAAAACAACTCATTTTTTCTCCCTTTCAGTATAAGACAGGTAAAAAAAAGGCCCTAATAACGGACATCACTCCAAGTAAATCCAACAATCTAAATTAGTTATCTACCAAGTAATGTATGTGGTTATGTTAATTATTACCAGGGTGATATAAAAACTGTTTGCTTTACAGTTTTTCATTTAATACGGAACCGTTGCGCAATGATTGGGCATATGGGTAAGAAGAATGCCTTAAACTTTGGAGCAGATCCAAATAAAGGGGCAGAGCTAGACATTGGTTTTCTCATTTTCAAAACAGATAGGCTATTTCTATTTGGCATAGGCTGTGTGATGACTTTTGTTTAAGCTTGGTGGATTAAGCATGTAGGAAAAAACTATTTAAATTTGCATAGATTTGAATACTGAGTGTTTTTTGTTCAGTTTTTATCACATACAAAGGTAAGTATTTGATTGCATTAAAACCAAAGGTACTAAAAAAGAATAATTTGATCAAGATCCTGAAGATAACCGCCATTAGTGAAAGATAATTTTTCTTTTCCATTAAAGTAATAATGATACCAATGTGATTCCAGGTTTTCATTATCAAGGACTCAAATTATGAGGTCAAACTAATACAGGGCAATGACATAAGGGCACGCCAAAGTGTAATTTTATCATTGCTTTTAGGTACAATATAAAATGTGGAAAAGGAGCTGCCTTAGAGCTTTCTGGTTGTCGTCTACTTTATTACTGAAAAACTAATGACCCCAAAGTGTAGATTGAACTGTCTAGAAATATGTAAGGCTAGGTAATATAGAAATGTCACCAGTGGTGTCAGTTCTATTTCAGCTATCAAACGGTGACCTGACTCAGGAATTAAGTTACAGGAGGTGAGATATATGAGACACAAAACGAACACAGACGCAATAAAGCTGGTCAGTTTAATGTTTGTCATAATAAAGTGATTCTGTGTTTCTAGCAGAAATCCAACTGCTTCCTGTAACAACTGTTTCATTAAAAAGCTTGAATTTACCTGTGTTGTTTTTCAGCTTTTAAAGTTAAAGGGAAAAAAACTATTATATACCTATGATAGTGACTTGAAAGTCAGACTTTAGCAGTGTCATTTGGAATTCTAAAAGCCTCTTTTTTTACTTACTAAAAGGAACTCAGGAGGAGAGCCCATCTCCTCATACTTTATTTACTGTAACATAAGAAGGAATTAAATGTTTGGCCAGTCAAGGATGGAGAATCAAGAACATTGAGTCTTCCATTAAAAAACATCTTGTACTTTAAAGTAGGAACTACACAAGAGCTATGGCACATTTTTTCTTACCTGCTACAGCCATTATCTGTCCAAACGTACCATGAGGTGTTGCGAATAAAGGGAACATTTGCATGAGCAGACACTTGGTTCATGGTGTACAGTGTGGGAGTGGAGGGCAGAGAGGTGCCATGTTGCCAGGCTGGGGGTCGACAGCAACATTCCAGATACAGCGGGGCTGACGAAACGCTAAAGGACAGAGGGGCCGGCTGCTGGCGGGCAGGATGGCAGCCACATGCTGGTCGGGTCAGTGGGGAATGAGGCTACAGCCTGACTGGCAGAGGGAAATGGGGGAGGGGCAGGGAGAGTGGCTCACAAAAAAAAGAAAGGATTAACTTAAAAAAACAATCAAAATGTGTTGGGGATGGATTTGTGTACTCAAACGTGTGTGTGTGTGTATGGATATATGTGTCTGTTTATCTCGTGATGGTTTTAGAAGGCCAGTGGACAGTTAGAATTTCCCAGTTACAGCAACACACTGGGTGTAATGCAAACACAATGGTTAAGCTGTATGTCTGTATGTGTGTGAATGTGTCTGTTAGTGTGCAAATGTGTGTGCCCATAGTTAGCATACTGCAGTCTAGACCAGGGGATCAAGTGTAATCTCTACCCACTGATACTGCTGATGAGCTGAGGTCACACATGGGCTTTATCGCAGTTGTAATCATCCGAATCATGTCAGTTGTGTAACAAGATAGTGTTATTCATTCATAATTTAATCTGGCATTTGTTTCAGAGTATTAAAACACATTTTGGTTGGAATTACAGGTTTAAAATTGAAGTACAATCATTAAACTAGATGTGTTTTGTATGATTTTACAAAGGCAATAGGATGGCTAAAAATGTCTCAAGTGGCCCCTAACTACCTGCACGAACAAAACAATCTCCAGTCATTAGTGGTGAACACAGCCAAGATACTGTCAGCATTTACAGTCACACCATCCTGTAATACACATTTTTAGGTCTGCCACAGTTTTCATGGGATTAGCCATCCAGATTATTTTCCTCTGGGTTTATCATTAAATATAAACAACATGCTGAGTAGCACATCTGGTAGCAACAAAATCATTTGCATATATGCATATAGATAAATCATGCTACCAATTAATTTTCATCAATAGGCATTGCAGTTGAAAAGATGGCCATGACTAAGAAAACAGACCTATGAATGTAATTATAACAAATGGTACACAGTATACACATTATTGCACTTGACAGGCTGTGTTTAATACAAACAAACTGACCAATCAATATTAGCCTACAGAGTCACAGAATCTCACAGTTTGTAAACAACGCCACGATGGAGGGAATTAAGCAATTATTTTCCTTTAAAATTAGAAATGTTGCTTTATAACTCCAACCATTCAGAAGGCTGCTAATTAAATTACCCCCGGCTCACACACTCAAACCCCGACAACAACCACTACACAGGAACCCCGTGACAGATTCAATTAAACTAGGCTGAGCTCTGAAAACACTCGAAAAAAGAGCAGATGTCTCCAAGACCAAGAAAGAAGAAAGCCAACAATCATTTCTCTCCACATCTTCCTGTTGACCTGTCTTTAGAACAACAAAAGTAATCTATCAAGAACAGATGACTGTCTCCAGTGTCACACCGGCAAAATGTCCTCTAGCAATGGGGACAAGGTGGGACATGTCAAAACCCAACATCAGGATTAGTGGCCTGAACCGCTCGCACAAACAACTCTGTGATGGTTGAAAGCTATAATTATAAAAAGTCTGCTGAAAACAAGAGAAGAGAAGAGAAGAGAAGAGAAGAGAAGAGAAGAGAAGAGAAGAGAAGAGAAGAGAAGAGCTTGTACATGTTCCACTTCAGTCAGAATGACAACCCCAGGCAATAACACCTTCAGGTTATACTATTTTCTATTATCTCATCTATTAAGCAGTTCCCTTTATGAATTCTCTTTTTTTTGTCAACATGCAAAATCCCTGTAACTCTGTCTGTGAGGAGCTTGAGGAAACCCCCTTTAAAAACAAATTTAATTTTGTCTCTCCTTGAAAAGTTGACATTGAGAAGATACAAGCCTTTTACTAACCTTAAATATCAATGAATGAATGACAGGGGAAAACTACTGCACACATTTAAAAAAAAATACTGTAGGTGTCATTTTATCTCTGGAAAAAGGTCAGATATTAGGTTTCAAGCATGAAGACAGAATTAGACCAGAGTAAAGCTGATACACTCCTATGCGCCCGTCACACACTTTTTAAGTCTCATGTACTTAAATCTCTAAAGAGTGTCCATTTGATTCTTTTCCCCATTGCTGTCCTTCTATCTCTCACCATGCAGTGAATCATGTCCATTTGACAGCACTGTACAGCCAC
>NC_090790.1:10705000-10742500 GCF_040054535.1 Antennarius striatus
CGACCCGTCTAAACATGGTTTGACTTAATCCTAACAGAGGAGAATAGTCTTGCATTGCTTTGAAGCAAAACACACTCTGAATGCATTTCCTTGTGTTATTCCCTATCCTCAGATGAATTAGATGAGGTCAAACAGACATCAGAAGGCTGCTGTGCACAGCTGTGATGTTAAAGCAAAGCGGCAGATTCATCCCAACTGAGTCAAACTGTATTCCTAAAATACTTGATATGACACTCCAGGGCTGATACCGTAGCACAACAAGAAATGCACTTGTTCTTTTGACCGACTTTCCTCTTGCAAACCTCTGCTAGGGTTGTGACATTTGATATCAGTCAGATTTTTCAAAATAGTTAGGACAAGAAAGTAAAGACCAATTTATTTTTATTTACTCAGCCTCAGTCAAAAGATTTTGAATGACATTCAAAACTGCGAAGCAAATGTTTTCTTTCTTTAGTTGTTGTAAGTTTGAGGTGAATTCGGTAAGGATACTGTGAGATGCAGACATCTCTGCAAAACACACATTGTGCATACTTCTGTGCACACAGTCAGATGCTAGAATGTCGACAGAAATTGTCAATATACCTCAGATAAGCAGCTGTTACTGAGTTCTGTTTAGACACATCTGATAACTACAATCTACTATTATGCTGTTTCTGTTGTCAGAGGTCTGTGCTCTGAGTGTTTTCGAGTTTTTGTTGTTATCTATAAAAATGTACTCCTTATTGTAGCACACATTGTAAGAAATATAGTTCCCAAGGCTTATCAATTGATGTGTTTGAATAATAGATTGAACTCTGACATAGGCTGAAAGAAAGATGCTTGAAACATTGATCCATTCTGTATCTCTGGGACGACTAAAGAAACTCTCCGTCTTCCTTCAGCCTCTCGTTCGCTTCATACGGTAACTCTGAATCGTCTTTCTCGTAGCGTGTTTCCTCGCCTCGTCTCATATCCTGGAAACCTGTATTCAGGTATTTGTTCCATTGTTATTCCCACATCAACCATTCTCCATGCACTATTGAATCCAACCTTTCTCCAACCTGTCTTACCGCGGCACTCCTGCCCTGACCCCTCCCTCCATAAGCAGACCCTCTCATCACCTCCTACTCCTCTCTGATCCCTGTCCCTCCTCTCCTCCATGGCGACTCCTCCACCCTCCACTCCTCGATCTCTTCATCTCCTCTCCTGCTTGGGGGCGGTCTTCAGTTAAATATTAATTAGTGATTCCCATCCCACGGGCTGATAGGGAGCACAATGGAGAATCCCTGCGTGTGCCTGCAAGCATCTCATTAAGTGTGTGTGTGTGTATGTGTGTGTGAGAGATAAAGACACACTGAGGCTGATCAAGATTCCATGAACACACATATCTTTATGTGTGCACACGTGTGTTTCTAAAACAAAGGGTGGGCTCTCTAGGGGGCTCAGAGGGTACAGCTAATGATCTGTGTGTGTGTATGTTTGATTTTCATCAGAGTGTTTTCACAGGGTGGCCCCCGTTTTCTAAGGCGGGTTAATCCATATCGAACCACAAGATAGGTGTTTCAAAGCACATTTGAAACATTAGCTTTCCGTTAAGAAGCAGCCAGTGATGGAAACGCTGCCACTTTGTCTGCAAAAAACATATATGAATATTAATTTAGGTGTGAAATAGCGCAATTAAAAAATCTAACGCCCTACTTTAATCTCATTAAAATGATTTAACCTGATCATTAATGTGTTGCTGTAGCAACTAGACATTTCTTTAGGGTGATGCAGTGTGAAATAATGTTTTATGTAGAGATCAATGTATTACTATTCTCCATCACGTGCACAAATACGCCGACCTTGAAGATGACAGAACAACAGGAACTCCAGGGAATACAGCAGCACTGCCCCCCCGCCCCCCCAACCCCCACTCTCCATCATTCTTTCAGAGGTTGTGTGTTTTTTAGAGGTGGAAGTTTGTGGCAAAATTCCAACAAGTTTTCATTCAATGATTTTAGCTAAGGGTGCACTTTTCCACGGTTTGCATCAAATTTTAGAATATGAGGCTTTGAGACAGGAGACATGGGGGACAGACATGTGGCAAACGGCTCCGGCGGGATTCAAACACAACTCCCAGATATCTGGAGCTCAAGCTGCGCTGCCCTATCTGTAACCCGGGATATTTTTAAAACTTATGTAATTATGATTGATTTTCAGTGTTTGATGACTTTGGCGATCTAATATCATGTAGGCTGGAAACAAGATGAGCTTAGTGTTAGCTGATAGTATGTCTAGTCACACTATCACCATAGATTCCTGATGACGTTGGCCAATCCACTACTTTGTCAAGACTCACCATTTATCGTATTGTATGTGTTAAATGTGGTGCAGACGATTAACTACTTAGAGGTTACCTAAATAAAGTGATGTGTGATAATTAAAGATGCAAATGGACTGTCAGTGAACACAACAGACTGTGCAGATGTGTGTCAGTCTGTGTGCATGGTGAAGGAACAGTAACTAGAGGCAGTTTACACCCCCTCTCATTTTCAGAGGCGCCATATTAAGTCAGTATACTGTAATAGCCCCCCCCCCCCCCCACACACACACACACACACACAGCCACACACCCACCCACAGGGAACCTCCTTAATTTAATCAGGCAGCTCACAGACACACACAGATTTTGAAAATTTAAACCATTCACATAATCAGACACACAGTACGGCACAGATACACAGCTGAACCCCTCCACACACACACACACACACACACACACACACACACACACACACACACACACACACACACACACACACAATTTTTTGCTGGAGTGAGTCTAGCGCCAGACATGCTAATAGGAACCAAACCCCTCCCGCCACTCCCATCAAAATAGCATCAAACCAGCCAAAGGAGACAAAGCAGGGCTGTGCTGAAGAATAAAACAAACACACACAATCGCAGCGTGAGTGGCCATATAAACGCCTTACATGCTGCTTGAAAACAGACCCACTCAGAGTCTGAGGCACATTGAAGATTTTAATTAGCTCCTCAATAACAATGCGGTGGGGCCTGCTTTTTCCCACCAACCTCAGCCATTAAAACAGTTTTTGTTAAATATATTTCAATGAAAGACACAAGACCTAGTTGACAGAGTCTGACCAGCCCTGCATTAATAATGGAAACTGATGATGCTGGTTATTTTTGAGGAAAGATCAGTAACATACCCTGAAAGATTTCGGACCTTTCTTCCTGTTTGGTAATTTAAAGACTTTTATATCAGACTGCTTAATTTAACTTTCTCTGTATCAGCATCCCTTGATAAACATGTAATATTGCACACGTGTGTGTGTGTGCGTGTGTATATGTAAATGTACACCTGCATGCACTCAGAGCATCAGTGGCCGATTCCTTCCCATTATAACAGGAAACACTCAGGCCAACTCCTGATTTAAACATCAGCTGTCATAAATGTTTCAGAGGAATCGAGGGAGATGGAGGGACTGCTGGCAACTTCCAGAGAGCGGCTGGGATGGCAGGAGTGGGGGAGGGGGGGTGATGATGGGATGGAGTTGTCGTAGTGCGTTTGAGAGATAAAAGGAAAGAATGAAAGAAATCTATAGTTTGTGTTTGTGATGAAAATTTGCCTCAAAAGTAAAAATCCGCAAATTTCAGGCAACATTCTGTGCAGCTCTCAGACTGGTGTTAATGGTATGAGGCACCAGTTTCAAGGCCTCCCATAGCACAAACCACGTCCACCTTACCCCAGCTATCCCTAAAGGATTGACTTGTTAATGCCGATGAATTACAATAAAACCATTTGCAGCACTGAATGGGAAATCACTCTCAAATTGATTGGCACATATAATTTCCTCAGTGTTTTATCACCTGCTCTGAAACACAGACCCCATTCCTAACTGTATTAAAGATTCATATATGACTGGAACATTAACCTTCAGGGTCAATGTTTGAAGTCACACAGCTACATGTTTAATGTTATATATGTAAGGAACATGGTGGCTTAATGCTGTGGACGCAATAACACAGAACAGCTCGATTAAATTTTTATATAATTTCTCATGGTTATATTCCATCTGGAATGAGAAGTATATTTGGAACTATAATTTAAATACATAAGGTCAAAAAACGAGTGTAAATGTTACAGAAATTTATGATTTACATGTTGTGTCCATGAAATGAGTGTGTGTGTGTGTGTGTGTGTGTGTGTGTGTGTGTGTGTGTGTGTGTGTGTGTGTGTGTGTGGAGGGGGGGTTTAACTGAAGTCAATATGATGTGGTCAGGAAGAGTTGGTAAAATTTGTTTCATAAAAGGAATACAGGTCAGGGTCATGGGAGGAAGCTTTTACCGCCCTGCCTACGATGTAAAATCAATACATTAACATATCCCAAGAGCTCATTTTGCTTTAGTCTTTCCTCCTCTTCCTCGCTCCATTCCTTCCTTCCATCCTTCCTTTATGAGCTTTGCTTTCCTGTTCTCGCTTCTCACTTTTCTCCCAGTCCAAGATCTGCATCGATGCATGATTGTGACATACAGATAACATGAATCATCCATCTCCAAGGTCATGAAACAGCCTCTGGTGCTCAGATTCTTGAGTTCACAGATTGAGTATGTAGCGCTACCTACTGGCTGCGGCCCAGACAGCTTCAGGTTCCTGGACGGCACCGACATCACCGCCGTTTCACTTCAAATGTGATTAGCTAAATGGCAGACAGAATTAAGCTAAATGCAGAGTGAAGTGACTGAAATGAGCATAACTGTTAAAGACTTGGCTCTAATAATCTAATAATCAGAGCGTTCAGAAGAAGAAAAAATCTAATTCAATAATGAGAGAGAGAGAGAGAGAGCGACGATCAAACTCCTGGAGTCTGCTGTCTCAGGCGTCACACCGACAGAAGCAGAAAGCGGCAGTCTGCCTAGAGGCCCTGTCACTCTCTCTCTCGTTGTGAAAGTTAAAAATCAATTCCGAATCCACATCAGCTTTCAATTACATCTTCCATGGACCAAGTCCCATCCCTATGCAACATTTCGTCAGTCTGTTGACAACTTTTAGACATCTTGAAGACACATATATAAATAAAAACTACAAGTTATTGCACACCTTCATCCAAATCTTGCATGTGGAGGTACAAATACAAAGGCTCTCACTAGAGATCTAAGCCTGACTTTAACGGTACCTATCTTCTCACCTAGTTTCATGTTAGGTTGTAATTCTACTGACCACCTAACAACCAACAAACAGGCATGGGTATAAATGTAACCTCTTTGGTATAGATTAAAAAGATGGATTTTTTTTTTTTACCAATTATTATGACAGTAAAAGTTGCTAAAAAGAGGAAGAAAATTTTTCGAGTATTAACAAGTATTCAAGAACAAAAATACAAACAGAGGAGGATAACACAAGCACATCTGGAAAGAGTGGACTAACCTGGACGCTCTTCACTCGGCTCTCTGCTGACTCCATGTGGCTGAAAAAACAGAAAAGGAAGTTCAGAAGAATGAATGACGTTAGCTAGACAAGCCTGTAAGCCTCACTCAACAGTGAGTGTATCACCACACATGTACGTACACATGCTTGTGTTTCTGTGTTTGATCCAGTCTTGTAACAGGTGTTGTACATCTTAAAACACGCTTGCATTCCCATGACCCACTTCTGCAGCGGTCTCTCCAGTGAATGAGAGGCAAATAAGGAGCCCCACTGAGCATCCAAGGTTTCCAATCCTGGATGTGGCCTTTTAAATCTCTCAGGCACCCTAACTCACACTATTACAGCTGTGATGCTTTCAGATCATGTGTCAAAAATTCTGCTGAGCAGCAGACTTGGGAGTCATTTTGCCTTGAAAGCTTTAAGACGCAGAGTGATCACGAGCCAAAGGGGCAATTACACTCCCAGACGAGTTAACATCAATCATCATGGCTCACAAATGCACAATGGGTCCCGAGGGGGGTGGGGGGTAGTAGAGTTAAGCCATGTTACACGTGACCACAGAGAGTTCAAAGGGTCCTACTATGGCAGTGGTCTGAGGAATGTTAATAGGTCTCACTAGAGAGGAGCTTTACATTTTCGAGCTGCTCTCACGCTTTAACCTTTTATTTATTTAAACAGCTGAACAAATGTAAAATATGTGCCACCGATAACATCATTGTTTATCGAGGGAAGAAAAAAATACACCAATTACAAACAAAGTTATGAGTTGTACAAAAGGAAGAATGCCGTCAAGGGCTGTATGAGATCTGACAGCGATGTCAAACCAATTGTTCAAACACTTGATAGACTTTGACATGCTTAACGTTCAGACTCCGGAATTTTATAGGAGTTTAAACAAGTGTTCTTAAATGTTAGATTCACATTGACATATGCTTCAAACAAAAAATGCCCCTTTCCACCTGATTAATTACACTAAAAGGACAATATAGCAAATTTTAAATTATTTTTCCGGCAGAAATTGGCAAGTATCTGTGGTAAACTCATCACTTTGAGAAGCGATCAGACTCTTACTTTAGCATGTCTTTAAAGCCTTTCAGGTAATGCCAGCTGGGCTTGTCTCCATCCCATCTGACCCCCTACAGGTAAGGCTGCAGGTGGGTGGATGGATGGATGTGTTTCCTTCATCTGATCTGATTTCAGGATATTGAATCTAACATATCATATATTATACACACAAATCTCACAGAAATGTGTGATTTTGTGCCATATACTTAAAATGGACTTGAACCTGATAGTAACTGCTGTTTGTAATACTGTATCATACATTTTAGATTAAATATGTTCATTCTTAAGTAGGTTCTTTTCTCAATTGATTAATAATTAGTTTGTCGTGAAATTGTCCTAGAAAAATTGTCCCAGTTAATTTGCCACCCAGGTAAATCTCAGTTATGACAGCCAAACATTTGACACACTGGTAAAACAAATGAAGTTCCAACATGTCCATCGGAAGAGCTGATATGTTTTGCCCCAGGAGGGACTGTGAGAAGAATAAATGCAAAGACAGAGCTGGAAACACCACGACAAAAGTTCATTTAAGAAGATAAAAAAAACATTAAAATAAAATTTTAAAAAAACGTACCTGTCACCGAAAACGCCGCCAAAGTGAAAATGGATTCACAGAAAAACAGTTAAAGTCAGACAAAAATCATGAACTGCACTTTGAAATGAACGAGCAAAAGACTAAGGGACGTGACATTGTCAAATTTCCAACGATCCCTCGCCTGAACTAATAATGCGCTCCAGTTTACGCACATGTGCGTGTGCGCGTCACGCCAGCCAGACGGCGGCAGACAAACACGCAAATCCGCTACCGTGTAAGCAAAACGCTGAAACCAGGAACACTTTGGTAAGTCATGAGAAAGCGGAGAGAAAATACAATCTGACAATCCACTCGAGAGAACGAGCGGAGCTCCGTTCATTTGTGACTTTCAAAAATGTTCAGAAAGCCAAGTGACTTTTTCCATAAATCAATTTCCACGGTATTAACGCACACACGCAATCCTGAGATTCGCGGATCTTACGCGCGTCGGGACAAATCGATGCCAAACCAGACAACATCTCACCAAATGACACGACAGCTCTCCATCGGATCGATAAAGCGAATCGACGTTACCTGTTACCTTAACAAGTGAGGTAACAGATCCTGTTATCCTCTCACTTCACACCCTTCACCTGAGAGAACATCAGTCAGCAGTACTTGTCAAGTCTGAAACGTCCAAACTCCTCCTGTTAGTTCAAACCTCCACGACGCGCCAACCTAAACGACATCCAACCCCTTTGGAGTGGACCTGGATAAGTAGTCAGGATTTTTCCCCCCTGTTACTATTACTGTTTTGACATAATATTGTTTTTTGTCAACTAATATATACTGCTTGATAGTTTGCCATGAAACGGAGTGGATGAAATCATAAAATTCTTGAGTGGATCTGAAAAAAAATTGCTGTTCAAATTAATTATTCCAATATGATTCCAATTTCTAGGATATTCCTAGAACTCATCAGGGTCAAACTATCAAGTCAGCAATTTAGTCCAGGGGTATTCCACTAAAACGGTCTGTGTATACCTTACTGATCAGAAGCTAAGGTCTGAGTCCCATAACCCCTCTAATAAACAGTACATTCTAAAAATCTAAAATAATACAACTGAAGAAATATTTTAAAAACACCAAGAAAAGTCAGGGATTCAAACTCAGGTTAGGTAGATGAGAAGAAAGCAGAGAAGAGGGGAAAATTAACAGTTTTTTAAAAAAAATTTCAATGAAGGAACATCAAACACCTGTGAGCATGGTCAGAGTTTTCTTTCCAACGCTGGATTTCTATGTCTCCCTCAGGATCAGGTACTGGTCTGGACTTGAACCCATACTGGTCATGGGTCTGCTCACTCTTGTGGAGTGGAGGGAATGAAGTCTCTCTGAAGTTTAAATCCACACCTTCCATGCCCACCCCCTCTGGTTGAAGGACAACACCGGTACCACAAGATGGCAACAGATCTTCATAGGCAGACGTCTGTCTGGAGATGGTGTTTCGGCTGTTTGTGACATTTGGTTCATTTGTTAGTGCAGATAAGCTCACAATTGGAGAGAGAATGTCTTCTGCTTGAACTCTGCGATTGTCCCCAGTAGCACAGCTTGATGATGTGGTTTTGAACCTTGAGGGCCTAAAGTCTTGGTGCCCTGCAGGTCGTTGGCTTTGACTTCTAGTGACAGTGTTTTTATCTTTAGTCTTTTTATTGCTGCTGGGGCCTCCTGCAGAAAAATGGGCATCAGTAATGAACAATAAAATAGGCGGGGAAAAAAACAAGTAAAAGGTTTGTCATGTTCAAAATTTTACTCTTATTTCTTAAAACAAATCTGCTTTTTGCCAGGCTGACATCTTGACACTTCAGAACTCCCAAACTCATCTTGCTTTACCTTTATCACTCTTGTCTCTCTTCTTCATCAGCAGCCGTGGCAGCGTACCCATGTGTGTGTAGCTCTCGCTGGAGCGGACGTAGCTGGCCGTACGAGGACGCATGGCGTCCATGTCGTCCATCGTTGTGCCAACACATGGAACCAGCATGTTGCTGGTGACAGTGCCACAGTTGTCATCCTCATCAAGTACACTCCCCCTGCCTGCTCCAAACTTTAACTGGGAGGACTTGGACTCTGATTTCTCAGTAGAGCGGCGGAAAGAGAGGTTGGTGAGGCTCCCAAACCACTTGAAACCTTGAAAGGAAATAGAGTGTTTTCAGTATGTGGCAACAACATAATATAATGAAGGTCCATGTGTTTATGCTGCTATACATTCAGAATACTTCCCTTTGCTTTTGTGAAGTATGAATCAATCGAGAATAAACAAACCACATTGTATGATTACAATTACATTTTTTAAATTTTGTTAATTATTTTCCTACTATTAATTGTTTTTGAATGTGAATTCCATGTGAATGTGATTATTTTATAATTTGTTTTTTTTTGTGAATAATGTAAACATGTTTTTAAAAATTAAAAATAAAGCAATCACCTATTCATCTATCCAGTAAGGATAGTGGACATTGGGCTTCTGATGTTTGCTCTCTGTACTGGATAGATGAATAGGTGATTGCTAAAAAGTGAACTTTTCTTTATAGTTTCAGTCAGATGTTGTTTTGAGGTTGTTCTACTGCCCCCAGGTGGTATAAAGTAGAAATGCTGCATTAATAAGTGAGTTCTTCACTTTCAGCCCATTTGACAGAACATAACTCTCTCATCCTTATTAGATCTGCATTTTTTATCCATCTCTCTCTCCACATGATAGAAGCAGTAAACAATTTGGAACCCTTGTGTACATAAATGCATTGTTTTCATCACATAACAAAAAAAGTTTTTAAAAAAACCCCAAAAAAACCAAACCTGCATTGTCGACAGAGATCATTCCAATGCCAGATAATATTTGCAAATCATGATTGTCTCTTTCTTTATCTCACAGTCAGTCATTGGCTAACCTCAACAATCACAAGCATCCTGACTATGTTTGAGCAGATTAGTAGTGCAACGCGCGCACACACACACACACACACATACATACAGTATGATACTCACTCAATTTCTTTATGCTCATGATGCAGCTGCAGTTTAGGTAAAAGATCAGCTGCAGGTCAGTGTCAGATGGATCATGTGAGAGAGGATACAGTATAATTAAAAAACAGGAGAGGATTCCTTTTTGATGAGGAGAAATCCCAGAATGAACAGGTGTTCTTCTCCTCAGGTTAATACTGGCTCCAGTTTTCATGTGTTAGTAAAACAAACTGAGAGCTGAGAGGCAGTGACAGAGGCAGGCAGACTGTGACACTTCCTGTGTAAAGCTGATAACCGATGGTAATAGGAAATGGAAAAGAAATGAGATGACAGTGGTTGTGCTGAAAGGATCATGTTGATGGAACGAAGTAACAATACAAAACAGAGGTGCTGATCGTGCTGATTTCTCCACCTGAAAAGAGAAGTGGGATGTAAATGTATAGAAGTGTAATAACAACTGTCAGCTTCGATATTATTTATGACCTACAGCATGATCAGAGTCCATTAATCCTCCTGATTTTATGTACATAGGCAAAGGTCTTTGGTTACAATGGGTATTATTAATCTCTCAGAATGCTGCTGAACATTAATTCTAAGGTGTAACCAATGCAGAAGCGATGAGCCATTGTTTCTCACCACAGGCCATCCTGCTGTGAACGTGGGTGAGAATCACACAGGAAACAAATAGTTCAAATAGTTGTACTTCAAACTCTTCTGCATGTGAATTTTTTTGTTTTTTTGTTTCTGCCAAATTTAAGTGAGTCAGTTACAGTCTTTGAGGTTATTCTGTTGGTGTTGGAAAAGAGGCAGTGCATCATTTGGCAGTATCAGATTAGAGATTGCCATTGCATCTGCTTGAGTGATTCAAATTGACTCCTCAAAGCTCCATTTTAAATCTGCGGCATCTGGGATTCATGAATCTTTAAAACCTTTTAAAAGCCCTCTGATGGATCCATCGCTCAATCTGCACTGCAAAACATTGCTCAAAAACACCAAACTTCATTTTGCAATCCAGTGGAACATGAATAAACATTTTCAGTCTAAAGTTCACGAATATGTGAATAAAGGGTGTAAATGACATCTGCAATTTGGTCATATGGTAAACATTAATAGTTATTAGATACATGGCATCTCGAGTGTAATACTGTTTATGTGTAAAAAGTATATAGTATACATCACTGTAATGACAACAGTGGTGCAAACTGTGACAGAAAGTGTGTAATTATTGTACCTAAGGGGAAGTAATAGTAACATGGCTTGTTTGAATTGCTAGATTGCTGCTGCTGCAGTATGCAGATGATTACTGTTGTAGTTATACTAGTCACACGTCGCAGCTTCTTCATGCGATTTCGGTTTTCACTTCCTGTTAAGATTTGTTCTACAAAGATGCATTTCGTCTTCCTGTCAAACCTGCCTCACGCCAACCCACATAGTTAAGACACTACTGCAGCATGAAAGTGAAGTTGATAAAGTTGCTAAACATATTTATCATTCTGTAGAAATTCAAAGACACTTCCAAGATAATATCTCAGACCAAAACATTTTGTTTAATTGTCACATTCTCTCTTTTTATTGTGTCAGCATAAATGAAAATCACCTCCTACTGT
The DNA here is from genome assembly GCF_040054535.1 of Antennarius striatus. NCBI lineage: Eukaryota > Metazoa > Chordata > Actinopteri > Lophiiformes > Antennariidae > Antennarius > Antennarius striatus. Next base: position 10,716,612 of record NC_090790.1, read on the forward strand.
TTCTGGGACAAGAAGCTTGACAAAAACATGAATCACAAGCTTTTTACCATACAAGTTATTCTCTTCATAGTCTATACCACAAGACTAACAGGAGAGATCTTCACTATCCTGAAGCACATACTATAACTGATCAACTAATGAATGGGGCAGTCAGTCATTGACTGGTATGTCATGCCAGGGTTGCAGAGACATGGCAGAAGCTCCACCCCCTGATTCCAGACCTCCATTAAGGGGGTGTCTGTCACACACAACTGACCCATGGTTATAAAATGCTAGCACTCTTCTCCATCCCAGAGACTAGATGCCTCCTCACCTCAGTTCCTGCTAAGACTACCAGCCAAATGTAGTACACTTGTTCATGTTGTCCAGTTCTGTCCATACCTATTAACCCCCTCCAGATTTTGGATCTCTGGATGATGATGCTTTTAGTGCCGTTGTGGAGAACTGGTAGAATGTTGAGGTGATGTCCTGGGAATGGGAAGCCAGATACTTTCTGGGCCCTGGGGTCAACTTCATGACTAAGTATTGGAAGGATGACCCCTAATACAAGAGATTAATCTCAATGTTTTGTGTGTATGTTTGTTTGTGTGTGGTTTTTATACTTTGTCACTGCCTGTGATTTTAACTACCAGGTCTAAAATGACGAGTCAGTCAATCTCAGTATCCCGACGGGACACAGCTGTTATGAAATATAAATAAAAGAAATTTTCAAGAGCACAAGGTTTAATTACACTTTACAAAACCACAAATACACACACACACATGCACACGCACACACACACACACACACACACACACACACACACACACACACACACACACACACACACACACACACACGTAATTTTACTTTCCCATGTTGTACAGTTTGAGATTGGTGAAATCTTGTTACATTTATGTAATTTCTCATTGCACGGAAAATAAAAAAGCATCAGACGCTGACTGTTATTTGGTTTGCCCATTCAGAACCTGAAACTATAGTAATCTTGATAACAAACTTCTGCTTCAGTAAAGAAAACAGTTTTGCCAGTGTATTGTGATAAAAGTTGAATAAATGAAGTCGTTGTGCATTGTGAAAAAACAAAACTCAGATATGACAAAGATTGTGAAGAAGGGGTGTAAACAGAATAAAGACAACCCAAAGGTTAAGACCATTGACATTTCAGAATAATACATGAAGAGAGTTTGGAATAGTGAGTAATCACTCGGCTAGCAGTTCATTCGATCCTGTCATACATGCTGTATGCATCCTATTCAATAAATTGGCACCTTGTAATTTTTTTTATGATGAAATATTTTGCTGCGATTTATTACATTTCCTCTCCGGGTACTTCAGTGTTAGTTTCTTTGTGTCTCAACAAGGTTTTTCCCCAAAAAGTAATTTGATACGAGTGAATGACCGTGTGTGTTTGCTGTGCCTGTGTTTACTGCTGTAATTTCACCTTGATGAAAAACAAGCCTTCAATAATTCAGTTCTCTGCCTCCTCATGCAGTGACAAATATCAGTCTATTTGACCCAAGGCCATGCTGATGCATGACTTCCTCTGAGAGCAATGCACAAAACCAAAACCTCATTTAGACGACAAACAAACACTGACTGTGCTGACTTACATCCATCCGACGTTGGTTCAGCTTTAGCTGTATTGCATTTTCAAAGCCTCAGTCTAGCAGCATGAACATCAAATTCTAATCAGATGAACACAGAATTTAATCAGAGATTACTGAAATTTGCATGATTCTTTAGTCCCTACAATTAAATTATATGACATTATCTTCAGAAACACAATTTACACGTGCTCCTTATCATATTAAAGAATTCATGAATATTATACTGGTACATGCCAATTAAAATTAATCAATGATCTAATAGTTGACAGCTAATTGATACTCAACAGGTTTTTTTTAATGATAAATTGTACAGACAGGACTAGGTCATATTTTAATACATTTTTAAAGCCCTACAATATAACTCATTAAAAGAATAATGTTGTTTTTTTTATTTCTAGTAACTTTCCAAAAAATATTAACATTATCTTTAGCAAAGTGGCTCTAAAATTGTTTTCACAGGGAAAATTAGATTTATGGGAGGAATTCTGAGCTGCTCTTTTTCACAATTTAATTTAGCTTTACTTATTGTAATCTCTTTCCTTCAGTTCTGTCATCCTATAACCTTGTTTGTATGTCGCCCTCTTTCTTTGTGTCCTGGCATCTGCTTTCCATCTGTCCCTGATTATTGCATACTGTCCAATAAAAGAGAGATGCAGCAAAAACGAAAGTCATAAAATGAAACCAAGGCAGGAGAGGAAAAGGTCACAGTGACAGAGTTTCAGATTGTGCTGTCCACAGTTTTTGGCACTTTGTGTTGATGTGACCTCTATTTGTAAAACTCCAGCTGGGCAGGGAGCTGAATTATTGGAGCCTTGTTTGCCATCAAACTGGAATTAAAACATCACACATCAAGACCGGCCTTTCTCTTCATGAGTGTCCTTTGGTGTTCTTCTGAGGACCTTGGTTTGCAGTCGCTGTCTGAGCAACTCTGGAACAGCTGTTTCCAAAAATAGAAAATAATTATATAAAGTTTGATTTGAAATGCTCCGCCAGTGCTTTGTTATTTTGTTTTCCAATGACATCTTTCAATATTCAAGAGTTTTTAATACAAGCCAGAGACGATTCCATGGTAACTTGTGTGATGCAAATAAAGACTGGAATAAACCACCCCTCTACCCTCGGCAACACAAAATAAGGGTGTAATCTTGTCTGATCTGAGTAAAGTTTTACTAAAATGTCATGAAGTAAATTACAAAAAATGACAAAACTATTTTTTCACACACTTGTTGGATGCTTTATCACGTAAACATGTTCCTACAATGTACTATGAAGCTAATAATTCATTCATCATTTCTAAACTGCATGTCCTGTTTAGGGTCATGAGGAGGTTGGAGCCTATCCCAGATGACATGGTTGGGAAGCAGGCTTTGCCCTGGACAAGTTGCTAATTTATCACGGGGTTACATAAAGACAAACTAACAATCACACTCACATTCACATTTATGATCCTCTTAGAGTCATCCCATTCACTTCTATCCCAGTTCTTGGGAATAGAAAAGAAGCTAGAGAACCCAGAGAGAACCCACACAGACAGGGAAAACATTCAAACTCCACAGAGAAAAGTCCCAGGAGGTTGTGAACCCAGGAACTTACTCCTGGTTTTGCCTGTTATTTGTTACATATGAATTTGTTCACAAATCTCAATGAACAATTTATGAATGATCATGGCTTTGTACACATGTAATCGTAGAGCTACGTTTTGCTGTATTACATTGCTTAGGTGGATGTGATAAAGTGTTTCAAATATTTTTCAGTTCGTCAATGTTGACAGAACCCAATCATTGAGATCCCCAACGGATGAGACAAATTAATGATATCATCTCCAAATAATCGAATGTCACATAAAACGTCACTACTGTTTTCAAACTGTAGGGGGCACCAAAGACAATAGTAATCACCATAAGCTTGCTTTTGGGCAAAGGAACTGTAAAGTACATTATAACACAGCTACATGTTTTCTAAAAACCAACAAATTTGCTCCCATGTTCGCTGTTGAGTGTTTACTATTTAACAATTGATTTTTACATCTTACCTTTAGACATTTGATAATCTCACAGAGACACATTTGTCTGATTACTATGACTCTCTTTAGAAAAAAATTCCCAAGCTTCATAAAATTAAATCAAAAATGTTTATTGCCACACTTTGGTAAAGGTACGGGCAGTTTATCTACTTCATGTTACGTCCAACTTCAAATTGTATGCATGTTGTTTCCATTATGTGCTGTTAGTTTACAACCACTAGAGGACTGCAAATGACTGAGATTACAAATTATACAACCTTGAGTGCTCATTCTGAATGTAAACAACTGAGGTAGTAAAGTGTTGCAGTTTTTTACTTTAAATGTCCAGAGCCACATTAACAAGGAAATAAATCATGATTTTTATTCTCTATCAAAGTCATTATTTGTTTAAATAATGCTGTACTTAGAATTTTAAAAATGTATTATCACTAGCTCAGGTAGAGACATTTACCACTTATCAGAAGACCAGACACTGTTCCTGGTTGAAGTTATTAAAACATAAATTGTGTTAGATATAGTGGTGCCTTGGTATCTTTGAAAGAAGAGAATGAATGCTAGCTTGCGATACAAGAGTGATCAACCAGAAAGATGATATGTGCATAAGCAGTTTACATACTGGAAATGTACATTTAAATAGTGATAAAACTGACAGCACAGCACAGTAATTGTACAAGAATTCATAAATTTATTGTATATTTTGATGCTGCAGAAATAAATTACATTTTTAAATGCAGAACAAAAGTGTAAGGAAAAAAAAACAGTCAAAAAGCTTCAGCCAGTTGATTACTACAAAATCACAGATAAAGCTTTTACAATGCTATTTTACTTCAGCATAGTACTCTTTGTTGTCAGTACTGATGATTTTTGACTCTCAATTTAAAAATAGAAAATTACCTCTACCAACACAAGACCAATCCTGTTGTTGTCTTTTATTGATGAGGCACTCATGTACAGAATGAAGCTCAGCAAATCCATTAAAACATCTTCATTTAAGCATTTGATCTGGAAAATCTGAGCGTAGAGTCCAACCAACGTGTTGTGTGGTTCATTGTGGGTTAAATCACATGACTTCATTCACATGTGGCACATTCTCTCTCAGGTCTTCTGAGAGATGATCAGCACCATGGACAGTGGTCCAGAGACGAGCCTGAACTTACAGCTTCTTTTAAATGCCAGCAATACTTCCTAAGTGGAGGTATTTCCTGTTGAATTGTCCAGTGAGGAGTCATGTTAGTGTGTAAACAAGGCTATTAGCATGGAAATGGGAGGAAGCATGGAAATGGAAGGAAGCCAGGAGTAAGATTTCAGTGGGTTTAGTAGTCTGACTCAACTGCTTACAACCAACAGTGATGATATCAGTCCTCACGTGTTCCAGGAAGTTAAAGTTTGTGCTTTCATTTTCATTTCTAGCTAAAAATCCAAGACTGGAAATTAAATTATCCCTGACTTCACAGGTGAAAAGATAACATTAATGACAATGAAAAGTACTGCATGTTCCTGGATGTAGTCCAAGAATTTCTTTTTCCATATTCCCAACAATCCCTCCAAGTTTCATGAAAATCTGTCGGGTGTTTTTTTAAAAAAATCCTGTTAAAAGACAAAAACCTCCTTGGTAGAGGTGCTAACTGTAGATATTACATAGCGATGCGTGAAAAAACTCACTGAGAGGAGGGATTGAAACTGTTCTTCCCCTGTCAGATGACAGGGGCTTGATTGTAGTTTTTATCTTTTATTTCAGCATCACAACTTGAACAGACCGTTAACTATCAGCTTGTCACGGTCACACTGAGCCACAAAGTGGAGAATGAATGTCAGTCCAACAGAAAGAAAGAAGTGTGATGAGGTGTGTGTGTGTGTGTGTGTGTGTGTGTGTGTGTGTGTGTGTGTGTGTGTGTGTGTGTGTGTGTGTGTGTGTGTGTGTGTGTGTGTGTGTGTGTGTGTGTGTGTGTGTGTGTGTGTGTGTGTGTGTGTGTGTGTGTGTGTGTGTGTGTACAAAGACATGGAGGATTATAGGTGTGGAAATGGAAAAACAAAAAGAGATTACAGATGGAATCAAGGATCAGTGCCAAATTTAAAAAAGCTCCATAATTTTCCTTAATTTCTCTCACTCCGTTAAATTATTACATTGTTATTCAGATAAAGAGACTTTTTTTAATTCCCATCTCCAGTTTGGAGCAGATCCTTGGTGCATGCAGAGGGAATGTCCAGAAAAGAACAGTTTTCACAGCAAAAAAACCTCGAAAAAGTTCTTAATAGTGAAATTACAAAACAATTACACACGTGCTGAGCAGGAAAAAAGTTTATAAATGAAACAAATGCATAGAATTGTTAATGTACATTTAATTTAGAAATTGTGAACATTATTGATCAATGACATTAATTGGTTTTTAAAAAAAACCCCAATTCAAATACATACAATATTTATGGTTTTCAGTGTAGATTAAAGGTCAATAGACTCAAGGCCTATTAAGTTGAAAGATTGCTACCGACCAAGCACATCTCATTAAAACCCGCCCCCCACAGTCTCCCCGGGTGAAGTCTTCACTTCAAACATCATCTTAAATTATTACCGTATTATTCTGTTTGACACATATAGTCTACACTCCAGCTTCACCAACTGACAAGTTGTCAGTCTTGAGGCATCACTGGAAAACTGTGTTTACTCTGTTTTCAAATCCATGAAATACATCAAATTGATGAAGATGCACAGTCACATGACTACATATTGATGCTCTTATTTTGTAGGTTGCCTGATGTGTACACAGAACCATCCTGCTTACATATGCAGTATCTGCTGTGCGCTTGTGCTCAGTTAAAGCTCCCGTTTTTTACCTGTATTTTAAAGATTTGTTTTCCTCCATTTTAAAAAAAATAATCATTATTTTGACTCAAAAATACATTGATTGCCCTAAAATAATGCTTTATCTGGCATCCTTTATTCATGATTCAGACCTCATCGTTAGAATAATCAGATTGTTTTGTGGATGTGTTCAACTTAAACACATTTGTATAATTATATTTTGATTTTGGTTGAACTCTCTTTTCCATTTCTCATCTTTTTTATTCTGTCTACAAAATTCCATTCATCTGTAATCAAACTAGGACATTCATTTTGTTCTTTGCTCTCTTTTTCGTGGTTTACATAGACACACACATTCAGAAACACACACATACATACGTGCACATATAAAGGAACTCATAACGTCGTTCAACCTTGAGTGTCCTTCTCCACAGCTGACAGAGTGGGTGAGACAAAAAGAGAGCGACTGAGAGAGGGGGGAGGTGCGAAGTCATCAATTATTTATGGGAGAAATCTAATAAGAGGCAGGAGTTTAGAGGGGCATACTGACAGACAGACAGAGTCCCTGTTTGTTGCAATGTTACATCATTATTGTCCTGGGAAAAACAAAGCTGAAATATGAAAATATGAAAATAATATTCTGTGTTTGTTTTCCCTGTCATTGGAAGGTGTTTGTATCAACCAGGAGCATTGATGGTTGTTTTTCTCAGCTGGATTTTAATCAGATCACTGTCGTAGAATCAAATCAAGCATCTCTGGACATCAGATGTGTTTGGTTGGAGGGGTTTGAATTTAAAGCAGCTTTTGTATTAAAGTAGATCTAAGAAAAGTGTTGATCTCCACTATCAGTCAGTCTCTCCTTGTTATTAAGCTCTTAGTCGCCAGTGCAATCACTTGATGTCTTCATCCACTGGTAAGCGATTGTTTTTGAATGCACAAATACAAAGAAACTGAAGTACACACACACACACACACACACACACACACACACACACACACACACACACACACACACACACACACACACACACACACACACACTGAAGTACACAACACTGTGTGCCTGTTAGGTATTCTACTGTAATAATTTGCATATCTGTCTCATTAATATGAATTCAGCTTGTTTAGGCCTCATGAAAACAACTCTAAAGACTGCTGAAGGCATAAATAGTGAATTGATATGTTACATGTATATTTTACACATTGTTCATGAGTTGATTCTGTCACATGCTCCACGTGGGGATGTCAAATGTGTGAAATAACGAAGGACTGAAGCGACTTCAGAATTTAAATTAAATGACTGAGATGATGCATACACATATCAGAAAGTGATACTCTTGAATAAATGCACACAAGCAGAGAGACGTCATTAAGACACAGTCATGACAGCATTACGTAGACATCAGCTTCAGAGCAAACTGTGTATATGAGAAGTGAGCTGGTTCTTCCAACACTATTTTACAACCAGCTGAGAATGCAGATTCAGGATGATAATTCCAAATACAATGTTGGAATGTTGATTCAAGAAAGTGTGAAACAATTTGACAATCCAAATCACTTTTGCTTGATATTTTATATTTTTAATGTTATTCTATGGTTTCCAGTAAGTATAAGTTTTTTGGATTTAACTTTTGTTTTTTGGTTTGGGATTTGTTTTTCTGCTAATCCTTAGATTGTGAGTCTGCCTTACCCTTTATGTTTCTGTTACCTTCTTGGTTTTGATCATGGACAGATTATTGTACATTAAAATGGCAAAGAAACTCCTTAAGTAGCACCCCTCTCAGCCATCCAAGCATGAATTTGCACACATGTGAGTTTAGAGCACATGTGAACACATCACCTCATCAGGAACTATAACTATGAACTATTTATCTATAAGGATTTCTACAACAATTACAAAGTAAACTGCAAACCTATTAATATATGTAAAAATAGTAATACTAACCCTAACTGAAATGACTCTTTTGTTAAGGATTATAGTAATTATTTACTACCTCGTAATGTTTAATATGTCTAACTGCAAGCATCAGCCTCGTGTGTGTATGTGTGTGTGTGTGTGTGTGTGCGTGTGTGAGTGCATGTGAGTGCGTGTGTGTGTGTGTGTGTGTGAACAGGATTTGCTGATGGTTGCTATACGTGACAGTGTTTGATCCCCTGTAATGCCCCCCCTGTAATGTGGAGGGCACATTCAATCACGGAGGGTCATGCCAGACCACCGAACACAGATGTGTTCAGAGGCTTTTAGCGATCAGTATGAAAAATTACATACAAAAACCATTTTATGTGAGTGGAATGCAAACCCAATACAAATTACTGACATAATGTCTCTCAAGCACTACCTTGGTGTGATTTTTGTGTTTCATAAAAAGCAAGATTTGATAAATAACAACAGAGAAAGAGATTTTTATAAAAACATAACCTCTAACCAAAGAGCTGCCTGTGTCTGAACCTCTCATCCTAATAAGCTGGGGGAATGTCTGTCAAGCCTGTCTTTCTTCAACTCTCATAGCAGAGACACATTGGCAGAAGCAAAAAGAGGCATTATGGGCTGCTTGCTGCCTCTATATCATTTTATGATAACAAATTATAGATTCATTATTACTAATCTGATGATAGAACCCTCCACATCGAAACTGATGTCACGATGGTAACCAGAGGATCATGGATTGTAGCTTTTCATGGCCACAGACTGAGCTGCTATGCTGAAAAAACACAGCGCACACACACACACACACACACACACACACACACACACACACACACACACACACACACACACACACACACACACACACACACACACACACACACACACACACAGGCAAAATGCATCTTTTCAATGATATATATGGAATCCACTTTGACTAATCCTGCCATCATCCTTCCACTCTGCTCATGGGGGGAGGCAGATGTGACAGGGCCTCAGGTGTTGGGTTTCATAAAAGAGTCTGTTGATCCTTCACTTCTCATTGTCCCTCCCGCCCCCTTCCCCGCCTTCCTCTCGTCTCTCCTCTGCTCTCTCTGTTAACCTAAGGCCATGCTGCTCCCACAACACAACATTATTTCCACATGGCTGCTACTTTTCATATATTTCCTTCAGGTCTGTGTCATTCCACCTGTTTTCTTCCTTTCTGAATGTAATTTTGCTCTTCGAAATCAGTTGCATTCCAAGCACTGACTTCCCTTTAATTAACACAGCAGCTGCTTTTGCACATGGGTTTTGACCAGTGACGTGTGGTGAGGTTCATGGCTGGTGAGGCACCGATTTCATCATAATTAGATTTACTAACATATGTACGTACAGTGTAGCTTATTCACCATTTAATTAGCAACAGTGAGTGGGTTATGTTTGAAGTCTCAGGTCAGAATTATATACACATACAAACTGTAACAAACAAATACGCACATTTGATTAAAAAAAATGTTGTTATGTTGTTACCTACTTGGTTTTTTTTATATGTTATATTTACTTATAAATGAAGTCCATGCGAAGCTCCTTCTGAACAAAAGCATCAAAAAAAATTTGAGTTGAGATGTGTAATCTTCCATATTTATAATAAGGCAAGGCGAGCAGAAAACAAATGAATGACTGCACTTGACATGCTGACTATACCTGTAGATTGTAGTTTGCTGTCACTTCTTCTGTGGCCAAGGAAGAGGAATCCTCGGCCGAATCCCTGGGATCACCAGCGCCCCCTAACATGAGGCAGGAGAACTGCGTGCTTCACTTCGTGCCTTTTCCCAGTGGTTTCATGACCGCTTAACTCAAGAAAGACGTTACAAACATACAGTTGTTGACAAAACACTGTACATTATATACATGATCTAAGTTATGGAAATTTAGTTCATATAGAAAACGTGTGTGAACATTTTAATAATGACATATAGAGAGATAGCATTTCGGTCTCACTGTATAACACGCCAGCACTGCTAGCCGAGTCATTGCGCAATCCATGGTGAAGCTCGGCTGGCTGGTGCCTCACCACAGGTCTCTTCTCAGTATTTCAGCAGTAAATGTGAAAAATCAGAAATTTTGAGTAAAAATTGCTGACGTTAAACAGAAAATAACTTGATATTACACATCACTGGATAAATATAACTATTTAATTTATTTCTTCCATTTTTAATTTTTTTGTTTCATGATGCCAGGTGAGGCCGTTCCTCCCTTGACCCGCACATCACTGGTTTTTAACATAACGGACATCACATATGAAATCTGGACAAAGTCAGGAGAATATTTTCTAGTACAGCCTTTTCACATAAGTAGTATTTACATGTATACAAACCCTCCAAGGCAACCAAATGAGAACATTAACAACATGAGAATTTAATCAAATGAAGCTCTCCACCATAAATCATTTAAATGAGATTAATCGGAAGGTGGAGAAATCAAATAAACCTGAAGCAGATTCACAGCTCAGTGGGTAGCAGTGCTGCATATAATCTGAGGACAATCCGTAAAGGTCTCACTGCATGTGAGTGAAATGAACGAATGAATCAGGAATCTGCAGCAAAACCAAATGTTCAGCAAAACTTATCTAACATATCTAACACACATCAAAACCAGATAATGGAAGATGGTTTGAAGGGTTTTACTTGAAGTGGACAAGCCCTATTTGTGGGAACATTACCTTTTTTTTGTTGTTAATGGACAGGACATCCCATAATGTTTGGCAGGAAACAATAGACAAGCAGCAAAGAGCCGTGAAACAGAATTGAGCCCACAACTGCTGCACAAGGACTGCAGCCTCCATAACCCTTTTCTTTTAATATGTCTGACTTTAAAATAATCCAATTCCGTTTAAATGAATCGATTTGTATTACTAACTACAAAAATCTCCTCATACCTTTTGTATTCTGACACTAACTACATTTCAAAGTCCTCTGACCTGAGCTTGTGTCTATGCCAACATTATTGTGTGTGAGAAAAAGGGGTTTATTTTGTGTCATGCTTCTTCTCATAAACACTTAAGTCTCTATGTGCTTTGTTTCTCATGTTTTTAGTCTTCTAAAGTGGCTTTCTTGAGGGATATTAGCGTATGCTGTATCACAAGCAAAACACCCTGCGGTCTAGTTCTTAGTCATTTAGTTCCATATTCCTCCTAATCTGCCTAACATGATGGTGATATCAATTATTGTTTACTGCCATCTTACAAGATAAATACCTGTGAGTATTGCCTCAGTGAAATGTATACAAATCATTGAGTCATGTCTGTCATTTTGCTCCAGACCTGGAAATAAATATTGTTAGTGTTTGTGCCAAATGAACGTAGTTCATATCAATAACCCCCCCCCCCCCCACGCACACACACACACACACACACACACACACACACACACACACACACACACACACACACACACACACACACAGCCTAATGAGCTGGCTCAGGTTATTGTTAGTCTCCCCTCACAAACTGTCGGTGGCCCAGCTACACAATTCCAAAAATAAACAAACATGATCAGGCCTGTGAGAAGAGATTAAAAAAAAAAAAAGGTTACGCCTTTATCCAGGCCCGTGTGTGTGGGTGTGTGTGGGGTGTGTGTGTGTGTGTGGGTGTGTGGGTGTATGTCATGCATTGATGTTTTCATAAGGACCATTTTAAATTGTTTTGAAAATTATTCATCATGACAAGATGTTATCATTTTAGCCAAGTGAAAATTACATTTTACTTCAGGAAACTTTGTGTCCTATAATAAACACAATTGGTAATGTGATAATTGTAAAACCTGATTTCTTCTATAAACTCTTCAACCATTTTTGAGTCATGTGTCCTAAATCCTAACCACTAACTCTAACTCTAACTCTATACCCAACCACTAACCCTAATACTAACATATTTCAATAGTTTACAGTATTGATAGTGTATCAATATGTTCGGACAGCGACACTCCAAACAATAAGTGATTGATTTACTTCACTGCTTGCTGTTTTACATAATCCATAGCTCAGAGTTCAGATTCATTGAATCAAACTAATTCCCTAAAGGCTCAAACTCAGTTCAGGTGAAGGTCACAGGTAAATGAGTTCAGTGCTCTTCTTGATCCACTTTTTCAATTCCTGTACAGATAGAAGAATGCTCAAACTTCCATTGGTTCTCAAACCCAATTAGTGTAAGTGCATTGATTTCCATCAATTATGTGGCCTGTCCCCAGTGATCCCCCATTCCTTGGGGCTGGAGATCAATGAACACGATCGTTGATTACTGACACACTGAGCAGGGCTGTTCCTGCTCCCAGCAGAAGAAAAGCAAAATCATAGCAGAACTGGTACAGTTAGTAATTTTTATAAATTGATACTTTACATTTGACTTAGAAAACAGGTTGTCCTTAACATTCGGAGATAAAACAAACACACCCCACCCCATTTGACTATTGTCCTGCAGTTCCCCTTTCAGCCACAACCCCTGCCGTGCAGCACTACTGCGTTCACACATCTCCAAAACTCATCTCCCCCTCTTGTTGTTGTTTGTTGCGATTGATTCGCTGTGTCGACCCCTGAAGGTAAAAGACAAAAGGAAAAGAAGACTTTGTGATTATAATAAAATTTAATAAATAACAACTTACAAACAACTGATCTTAGGAACAATCTACTTGGAACCAGTTATGTTCAAATGTTAAGGACTACCTGTACTTTTCTTTTCATCCCATAATTTTGTGATTTTGTAGTTATTACAACACGTATATCTATTTATGCGGAGGTGCTGCCTTTCCAAGAAATTACACAATCAAGCCACACATATGAAGAGCATGACTGTTATAAATGAGCTCTATAATCATCCTGGGTTTTTACTGCTTCAGAAATAATGACCGTCTTTTCTACATGGTTATAGCTGTGTGATAGCATTGCAACGAACAGTTATCCAACGGGTAAAAGGTTTCAATATCAGCCTACTAATAGCCACAGTGTAGATGGTGCATAACATTTGACTATGCTGGGCTATATGTTGTTGTTGTTGTTGTTTTACTCCCTCTCTCTTCTCTCCTCCCTCTCTCTCTCTCTCTCTCTCTCTCTCTCTCTCTCTCTCTCTCTCTCTCTCTCTCTCTCTCTCACACACACACACACACACACACACACACACACTGTGGTCTATCTTAGTAAATAGTTTGAGGAACAGGTGGTTTGGTTCTTCTTTCTTTACTGTACTCTATAAATACTTTGTATTATTACTGTATGTGTGTGTGTATATATATATATATATGTATATATATATATATATGTATATATATATATATATATATATATATGTATATGTACACAGTATATGTCTTGCTACTATAATCTCCTGTTAAGCTAATTTCAACATTTTTGCACACAACAAACAAAGTAAAAAATTACTTTATGTGGCATATTTGCCAAAGGTCATTGTAAAAATTGTTACCTTACAAAAGATCCCCAAGGCCTGAACTATTTCTGGATTGTCTTTTAGTTTGAGCACTCGTTCCCCTTTCAAACATGTGAGTACCGACACATGCACTTGACAAACAATGCTGGTTAGCATTACAGAAATTCCACAACATCCTGCACTCACTCATCACATGATCACATGTACTTTTCTTCAGCTGAGCAACATAATGGTCAGCACCGTGGTGGCATAGCATGATGACAAATAATCACTCACTCTGTGTGTCTGTCCCTGTGTTGGTATTTTTATGTGAGTGAACAATCGCAAGCTAAGACATAAGACCTCGCTGTCTAAATTTACAGTTGGGCCTGGTGTTAATGAAGGCTGTTCTGCAGTACCAGGGGGGAAAACCCGGAGACCAACATGGAAGAAGTTCCCAGCTGTGTGTGTCTCCTCAACAATATTTGGGTTCCAGCTTTCCGTTCTCAGTTTTCACAAGGTATTTCTTCATGTACTGCACTCAGCCAGTTTACCTCAATCATCTTTTTGCTTGATGAAAAATTAAGTATCAAGCACTGAAGAAAACTAGCTTTAGTGCCATCTTACAATGATGAACAAAAATAAGCAAAAATAAAGATAGTTTATTTGTTGAAAATTCATTCGAATGTCATCTTGGGCTGGGGTAATTTTGGAGAAATCTCAAAAATCCCTTTGGAAGACATTCCAAGAAATAAAAGAAAAGGTTCTTCCTTTGTGGAACATTACTTAGAGGTGAGAATAGTCTTGAGTTTACAAGCGATCTACGTTCCATATTCAGCTCAGAATGCAGCGCCTGAGCTATTTCTATCTGCTAATAAAAACCACAGAAATGTGTTTAACAGCTCAGAAAGAGCCAATCTTTTGGTTATTTGATGTTTAATTCAAAGCCTGTTGTTTAGACCAGATTCTTGCTCTGGGGATATTTTGTCTCCATCTTTTCACTTTTTTTCTTGATTATCTAAAAAAAAACACTCCTGATGACACAGGGTCTAATTGAAGCTAGTGAAGAGAATAACACTCTTAAGTCCTGAGCATTGTAATTAGCTTTCTCTTCCTTTTCCTGGAATGTTCAGTGGTAAATAGCTTCAGACTGTGGCTGTGAAGTCTAATATTGATGTAGAATTTCCTTAATGAAGACCCGCCTGCAATGGGTCTCGTATTAGTGTGTAGTTTTATATACAAAAATAAAAGCAGCTTGATGAAAGGTCACATCATCTATGCTTTGATTCAGTGCTAATTATTTAACTTTTGCATGTTAACATGAGCTAATATTGTATAATGTGCTAAACATCAGCTTGTTCTTTGAAACCATATTACCTGCTAATACAGCAATTGTTATCGTTTTACTCAAGGCATCACTGTAGTGGCCTGGTAGGAAGAAAAATAACAGCCCTCAGTGTCCTTCTGTCATTTTATCCTTGAAAGTAAATGAACTTAATGCTTTTACACCGTTTCCTATTTGCTCGTAGGATTGCGTGTGCAGGAAGCACCTGTTGTTCTGTAACTGTAATGATTTCAGGAGCCAAGTGAGCGACTGAGGAAGGACAGAATAAAACATCTCTGTGTCAGAAGAAAGAGACATCAAATAAGTCAGAGGGTTATTAGAAAAGGAGCACACTTCTGTGGGAAAGAAATATGTCCAAAAATCTAATACAAAGGTGTGAAATAAATTATTGCAAGTGTTAAAGAGTGAAAGGAGATGAGCAAAAAGGTAGGGGGTAAAAGATCATTGGATTCATGACACCCAGAGAGAGAGAGAGGGGAGGGGGGCAGGATGAAAAAATGCAGAGTTGACAGATTTCTGAAGGCCTGGAGACAAAAAAAATGCTCTGCAGATGTGAATCTAGTTTGAATCTAGGCCGCAGATAACAAGCAGACATCTTGGTTGTGCCAGTTTATTTCATTGCTTACAAAAAGCTGCTTGTAGCAAATGCTAAACATCACACTAGGTGCAGAGAACAGCATTAGATGCTGTGGTGCTGCAAAATCTTTTTGTGGACCATTAAGATGCATGTTTTTGTTCACAGGCTGCAGCTCAATGATAACTGAATCTCAAACCTGTCAATTGCTTTGTCTGAATTAGGACGAGGTAAATTTTAATAAACAAAAATAAAAAAAAGCCATAGCTAACATGAAGTAATCACGGGAACCAAGAGCTTTTGAAAACTGAATTATTTTCCTGAATGCATTTCTCTATGACTACCTAGATATACTGTGTGTGACGTTAATTTCAGTTTTTACAAGATCCCTCATTGATACCCATCTCCTGTGCTCCATGTTCTCTAAAGAGGAATAGACAGCTGTCTCTCTAAAAGTGAACTGTCATTAACACCTTTAAACCCAACATACCAGACTCATAAATAAAAGAAGAAGATCAAGGGCCTGGGACACATTAAAAGTGGATTAGTCTGAAAGATGTAAATATCCTGTGCTCATTTTCATCGTAGCATCCAGAATCCAGAGCCTAACCCGTCATTAGAGAACTGGGAGAGCTGAGATGTATGCAAATGTGTGGGAGAGGGGGAGCGAGAATGGCACGGAGAAGAAATGATGGAAAAAAGAGGGGAGTAAGAAAGGGTATTACTGTATAAGCAGAGATGTGTCATTCACACATAACTCATTTGGACTCTACGTCTCCAAAGGGATTTCCATTCTCTCTAAATACAAATCCATTCACATACCAGTCATCAGACATCAGATGAGCATCAACACATTAACACAACAATAACTAGAACCAAGGCAGTCACAGACTGCAACATCCAGCCCCACCCCTGAATTCAAAATTTTACCCTGACCTACCTGCATAGGTCAAAGATCAAAGCTCGTGTTCTGACCTACTGTCATTGATCAAAGCACTGGCTTTGATCTATGGTCTTACTCTCACTGGCCTTCTCCCTCATCTTTCTGTCTTATCCGGTTCCTGAGTGTATAAAAGTTTAAATGTGACCTTGACCTAGTTTTCTCAAGGCCAAGGTCAACATCTCATTTTCATTCCCTTTGCCGTCCGAGTAATGTTCTTTTTGTTCCATCTTTCTATCAGCAAGGGTTACAAAGATAATTGGTGGACTAACAAACGGAAGAACGAACACACTAACACTGACAATTACAATACATCACCGCTTTGAAGCAGGATGTAATCAACAAGAACACCAAGAATAACAGTTGTTGTGTTGTTTTTTCACTTTGAATAGCCAATGTGTTCACTCTGCCGATACATGGATGTATTGGACATAATGTTACAAGTACTGCTCTGTTTGGTATAGTACAGCAGTATAGCGATGCTCGTATAATAGTAGACCTGTCTGCCTTTGCCACTGTAACCAGGTTACACACTGATATTTAAATGATACCATTGTTTTTCTGAGCACAGGCTGCAGGAGAGGTCTGGAATATCATAATTGGAAGCTGTGCACCACTGGAATCCACACATATTCACCTTGTATTGCTCCTGGTATCCTAAATCATCAGAATGGATGAATTTAGAGTCGGCATACCATAAAGTATGGTTTGACTTTGCCCTTACCAGGATTTGTTGAGTATGTATTTTTCAATACAAGACAAAACAAAACAGATGTGATATTATATGTAGTTGCATTTATCTTGTTAACAGCTTAACAAAAGGGATTTCTTTTATATCACTGCATAAACAGATAACTCCTATTTTCCGATGACGATAAATATTTAACAATGTTTGTTGATACAGAATAAGTCATAATGCAGCTGGACAGCTTCAATTTCCATTTAAATACCTTCCTACATCTGAGCTGCATCATTACAAGATTATAGCTATTATTATAGCTGTCCTCCAGATTTGACTTACAGTTTTTACCTGAATTCTTTGGAAGTGTGTAGTTTATACTTAACATATTAAAGCAGTGTGAATACTTTCATTGTAATTTTCACCAGTTGGACCCCGGTTCCCCAACAGAGAAAAGTTATGTGGCCCTTCCTGTCTTTCAAGCACAGATGCAACATTCTTTTGTCCCATCTTCTGCCATTATGAATACTGTATCTTACATCAGATGATATTCCTTTTCTTCTCATATTTATGGCATAAAGATAATCACTAACACATTATTTTTATTATTAGAATTTTATATTTTTCAATAAACAGAAATTTTTAGGGAATGTAAAAAAACCGGAAGATTCATTTTCATCAACAACCCCAGATTCGATATGCGTCTTCCTACATCTCTCTTGCCATCCCTGTAGGTTTTTCTCTTTATTCCTCTGCTTTTGAAGTCGAACATATATGGAGGTGTTTGGAGTGAATCTCTAGAGACAGAAAGGAAGGACGGAATGGAAGGATGTGAAGATGGGGGAAGATGAAAGGACCAACGGTTAATGCAGGATGGGGAGGAAGGGAGTGGCCAGATTTTTGACAAGAGATGGTTGTGTATTTGAAGTTGGAATGATTCGTATGAGGTAACTGATATTTGTCAAGGTTACAATCAATTCTGCAATCTGAGTCAGACTGTATCGGTTTATTTCTCTCTGAATTGTTCCTCTTTTGGCTTTCTCTTTTCTTTTTTTTTACTTCCTGTACCAAATTCGCAGCAGACACAGATCTTCCACATCTACCTGGAGCGCTTCACTACAGACTGACACTTTCAGGATACTTCACATTGATACAACCTGTGTGATACAACATTGATTGAAGCACGAGCTTGTTTCACAGCTTTGCATCATACCCATCCATCTCTTTCATCTGTTCAATCAGACTCCATGTGCTTCCACCTATAATGGCGTCCCGGTCTTGGGCAGGTGTACATTTGCAATTATGTATTCATGCAGCTGTGAGTGTCTCTGTGTTTTGCATCCTTTCCATTTCCCTGCTCTGTTAAGGTCCTTAAAAATGTGCTGATAGTTTGATACTAGTGTAAGAGCACATTTTCAGCTCTGTGTGCCTTTTTGAAGTATCACACTCTTATGTTCACATGTATAAAAGGCAGGTAATGCAGGTGAATGTCAAAACCCAAACGATGCTACTTTTATCAAATGACACTTCTCTTTACAATAAAATTGTGAAAACTTTTTGAATGTGGATGATTGCCTTTTGTGAATCTGCATGTGAATCTGATAAGTGGGAATTTATAACAAAAGACACTTGAATGCGTGAAAGTCTATTATTTTACAGAAGTGTTTAAATAACCTATACCACTTACTTCAAACCATCTAAAAACATATTCCAGTCAATGAACAAATTCTACCAATGGGCTTTTCAACCATTCCAAAAGGAAATTATATTTGTTTATATTAAAATAAAATGTTAGAAAATGTAATAACATTTTAGTTTTAATTTAATATATTCTGTATCATAGTATATATCTGTTGATTTTTTTAAGTGAATGTAACTCATTACAACTAAAAAAAAATCAAATGAGGTAATAGTGCTCAGCAGAACATGATAAAGATTTAAATAATTTGAAAATATATACAACAAAAAAGACTGGCATAATGAAAAGAATAGATATTACAATACAAAATTATGCCCTGCAATTTGATTTGTTTCTCAATTAACCTGTGTTAATAGAAACAGGAGATCAGTGTGGAAAAAAAAAACTTTTTAGAAGGAAGGCAGTCAACATGTTGGTCAAGACACTCACCTTCATGAGTGACATGATTTTGATTTCAACGTTAAATGTCTTATATCTAAAAGAAAATAAACTTTTTGTGGGTTTCTGTCTGGCAGACCTGTTGTTGTGTTGTTTTTGCAGTGAGGTCTGAGGATCCCGAAGCATTACAGCTAACAAAAGAGAGTGTCAAGTCTTCTGATGTGTGCGCATATCATGCTGTCACCGCCAGAACAGAGACAGAGATCGAGTCTGACAGCCAAAGGCTTGGGCTGCAACAGACATTGTTCCGTGTGTGTGTGTGTGTGTGTGTGTGTGTGTGTGTGTGTGTGTGTGTGTGTGTGTGTGTGTGTGTGTGTGTCGATTGGTTATTTGTAGGAGATCTGGGGTGGGGGCCACAGTGTGGTCTCACCTTACCGTCACCTGTCACTGGGAACAGATGTTCTCTCAACAGGATTATTTACCCTCCAGCCACATTTTTCGTGTGTGTGTGTGTGTGTGTGTGTGTGTGTGTGTGTGTGTGTGTGTGTGTGTGTGTGTGTGTGTGTGTGTACAGTTAATTGCTTACTATCTAAAACCTAGACACGAATCAGCTCTTCATTAGCAAATAAATACCTGCTCTCATAGTAAACCCACCTCCTACAATGCACGTATTCTAATCCGTACATTACAAAGGTGTCATAGCCTTGTCCAATGGAATGATCTTTCTTTCACAGCTCTTGTTATCACCTCTTATGAGGTGACATCAGGTGGGGATTTTTGAAAAGCCACTTCACAATGACTTTTTCTATCATCTGTGTAATGAAAGTACATAGAGTGAGCAGAGGACCCCCCCCCCCCTCCTCAGTCCATAGTCCCAGCTCCTATCTCATCCATCATGCTCCAACAATAGAGATGTCGCCCGCTCCCCGGACAGCTGCTCAACAACATCCCCCTGAAAGTGCATGTGAGTGTGCATCTGCATGTATGTGCCAACAGTTTAGAATACATAATGGATTTCTAATGTCATAATGATTATTTCAGAAAAAGTAATACTCCGTGTTAAAACAAATGAGGTCGACAAAGACTCCAACTACTTTGTTGACACCAGTATTGTACAGAGCTGAATGGCATCAATTTATAGATGCTTCTACAGATTGATTATGACTTTGTTGACAGTGACGTGCTCTTTCCACAATACAGCAAGGAAACTTTTTAATTGGATCTGCAGTCAGTGTAATCACAAGCTGTAATTAAGCGAAGAGTAAAATAGGAAGAAAAAAAGCTGGATGAATAGATCTTCATTCAGTTGATAAAAGACCACAAAAGAGGGTGGTATATGAAAGTCAGATTAGTGTCTTGAATTTCTTCCTGGCCATCACGGACAAGGCAGTCTGTGCCTCATCCATGTGTGAGAGCCTACCTTGCGCTTCTCCCTGTGACACGCTGGCACGCCCATCTGCTGCCTGTCGAAGGTTCTGTCCGCCCCAGCAAGACTCTTCACACACACACACACACACACACACACACACACACACACACACACACACACACACACACACACACACACACACACACACACACACACACACACACAACACACACACACACACACACACAAACAAAACATACACTCCTTATGTCATCCTTGTGGTCAGAAAGCTGTTTGGAATCACACCAAATGGCCAATGGTAACAACACTCGCTGGAACCCACAGTGCACAACAGTGGCAGTTTCAAAGAGAGGAAGCTCAACGTCAGCTTACATCATAAAATTTGTCCATTTGTTTGTAAGTAAATTCTGCCTTCCATTCCAGAGCCATATTTAGCCAATATTTCTGTGAACTCCTTGTAATTTCCCCTGCTGGATGATTCATTACTCTCATCATAACCCCCTATATGATAGTTCCTGCTGGCAAAGCAAGAAGTCACATCGATTTAGGTTTAGGAAGGTCCTGTCTTCCTTTACTGTTTCATAATGTTTTTCCACTTGACTACAAGCACGTTCATTGCTCTTTACATGCATTTATATATGCCCTGTCAAAGTTAAATTTCTACCCAAAACCCAATTTTTACTAGACAAGATATCCCCGAGATGGTTTCATCAATAGGCGTGGCCAACAGTACACATTCTGTGTCATAACACTGTTCATTTTTCCTCTTTCTTGCCGCAAATCGATCTTAGGTGTTTAAGTTGCTCCTCGTAAGGAAGACTATCAAATGGCTGTAGAGGATTAGGTCGGTTTTGTTTCCATTTTTCTTTCAGCATCTTAGATAAATTTGTTAGCCCCGTTTTTGAAGTCCTCTTTTGGTTATATTTCTTTGCTTGAGCAGCATCTATTGGCCCTTGTGTTAATGTTGTAAAACTCCCCTCAGCATAGGGTTTTGAGTAATTCTTGGTTGATAAAATAATTTAATATTAAACCATAATATCTGGTTTTTATTTTATAACTTTCTTCAAACAAACTGAGTTGTAACAAACTGAAACAAGGAACTTCTATGAGTGTGTTTTATTCACAGTGTAAGACATAAACGATGGAAATAATCGAGCAATTTCGCCAGGCAAATAGCAAGAACGGTTTGAAAGTTTGTCTTTCACCTTCACTTGCAAAATCCCCGATGCAACTCATTTCCCAGTGCTCAAGTAACAGTGCATATCCCAAAATAGCTGTCAATCAAAAGGAGATTCAGTCTGTTGAATTTCTCTTGATTTTCCAGTCATCATGAAGCCCACTGCTTCACTCACCCCGAGAGATGAGCGTCTGGTGGTGGAACAAAATCATAGGATTTATCCAATGACAGTCAAGTTTCATGGAAATGAAAATAACTTCTCCATGCATTCCCATTGGATGAATGTTGTGCTTCTTCAGTCAAATGCACAGATGCTACGAGAATGTCTGGGAAGTTAACAAAATCATGTCAAGTCGATTTGTGATAAGAAGCTAATCCTGAATGAACTTGTATTCATCTATACATTTGTAGTCAATGAAATATTAACACAACAATACATATTTGACCACTTAATTCATGATGTTTTATGGGAAGTTTCCCTTGCAGTCTGAGAGAAATCGGCTCTGCTGCACAATGTTTTACCAACAGAATGTCCCTTTCTCTCTGCTCACCCCTCTGTCTTAATTTGCACACAGGATTGATTGATTGAACACACCAAAAGAGTGTCTGTCCGTTAGTCCTTCACTCTGTTTCTCTCTATGCCACTTGGCCTGCAACTCTGCCTTGGATTGAGAACATAGGAGCTCTTGCTCACAACCACCAAACAGTGTTTACGTGTTCATGCTGCCTATGCTGTATGTTTTAGAAGACAACTTTCAAAAGCAACTCCTTAGAGAGGTATCAGATGGCAGGCATTTGTAGAGTAGTGGAGATGGGGGAAGCAGAGGGAATGGGGGTGGATGAAGGAATGGATAGATGGAAACAGGGGGTGGGGGAAATCGCTCTGTTCTTTGCTCTTCAGCTTTTGTTCTTCTAGATAATAACTCTCCACCGCCTGAGTCCAAAAATCCAAGGAACCCCCCCAATCTGTAAACAGAGGAGACCTATATTTTACAAAATGATTCACTGTTGAAAGTGTCGGCACTTGGTACTGCAACAGATTTTTCATAATCAATTATAAATGCCCTATGTTGCCCTATAAAAAAATCCAACATGCTTTTAATTTGGGCCAAAACTGAGTAGGCAAAAACATAGAGTTACATCCCTGCCAACAGCCTGGAGGCCAGCTGAATGTCTCAGACTAATCTGCCAGGAGAAAAGAGAAACTGATATCTGAGAGAAGAGGGAGGACAGGGGAGGACAGGGGAGGAGAGGAGAGGAGAGGAGAGGAGAGGAGAGGAGAGGAGAGGAGAGGAGAGGAGAGGAGAGGAGAGGAGAGGAGAGGAGAGGAGAGGAGAGGAGAGGAGAGGAGAGGAGAGGAGAGGAGAGGAGAGGAGAGGAGAGGAGAGGAGAGGAGAGGATAGGAGAGGAGAGGAGAGGAGAGGAGAGTCCAGGGATTCAGGTAGAGAATCTTTATGTTTTTAATAGAATATGCAGTTTGAAAATAATGCAAACATTTATGCTGAAACTGAGAAAAAATCTGATGTATTAAATGTTTCATGGAAAACACACTTCTTTTTGCTGTGACCTGGTTCAGTTGAGCAGCATCTGCAACCCACATGATATCTAAAAATACTCCTGCACCATTGACTGCTACTATGCCATGGCCTCAGTAGGTAGATGAATGATTACATGTGTTAAAGTGGGAGGGGTATATTGGGGCTGTATCCTGAGGTGTTCAGATGCCTCATTTAACATGTCTCAACCACATATAGCATAAAATCCCCTTAATGAGGAAAAGATTAGTACAAAAATCCAGTGTATTAATGGTGTTAGACTGCAATAAATATAATTATATACTTAAAGACTTCACCTGCCAATTAAAATTAAGAAAAAAAAGTTTGTAACAGTTGTACTTTACAAGATGTGCTTCAAAAGCGAACCCCGTAGTTTGTCATTTGAATTAAGACATGTATTTTGATGAACGATAGGTGGATAGCTGGACAGATGGACAGAAAGTTATCTATACAGTATCACCTATATTATAGGCTGGGACATAACTACAGATAAATGCAAACTAGTCTGCTGCTCTTCTGCAGCCAGTTAATTTCAAATATTCATTTTATGTTCCTTTGAACATGTATGATATTGCCACAGTGTCTAGCAAGACACTGAAGCACTGTCATTTCAATTAACCCCCCAAATACTTCAAAAGAAGAGTGTGCTGTATATGGAAAAGTACACACAGGTTTAATCAGATCTAACGTTGTCTGTTGTTCTTGTTTAACTCTTTACAGTATTTGAGTGGGAGTCACATAATGCATATACTCATTGTAATAACAAGTAATAATACTGTATACTGCGTATTCATTTATTAGTCCATTTACAGGTTGATTGGTGTTTGTGTGATTCGATCCCTGCCACATGTGATCCACAATCTGCCACAGGGTTGTTCACTACACAGTAACCCTTGCCATAATAAGAATGTGTGTGAATGGAGGAAAGGTTGTGTATTGTTTAAAATGCTTTTAGTCATCAAACTAAAAAAAATATTAAGTACAATCCATTTGCCACCTTATTAGTGGTATAATGATAGCATCCTTAATTAATAGGGTAAAAATTATTGGATACATACCAAAAATTCAACAGACTTCCTGTACTGTATATAATATTTGAAAATAATAAATTAATAATGTTTTTACTGATGGAAATTTATTAAATTTAATCATTGTTTTGAAAATTCACAAAAAATACAAGACAGTAAGACACTGTGAAGGAATACAATACGTATATAATATTTGATAGATGGTCTTTGCCAGATAATTACTGTAAATTCAGAACAAAAATCTGACAAGACTTTATTGGGAACACATGACAATAAAATTATGTTGATTATCTGTAGCTGTGTCAAGTTACTGTCATTATGCCTTCCAGTGTAGCCAATACTACTATGTTATTATTATATTAAACAATCTGGTCTGCAGTATGTTTATGAATCCTATGAATCAATAAGGAAATAACATTATGGGTTTGGAAATTTTAATATGTTGGTCATCTGTTGATATATCATTCTAAAGAGATTAAAATGAAAATCTTTCTGTCATGCCCATGACAGATGCTGCAGTTAAGGCTGGCCTCATGCATGGATCTGTCATTGCTATTGTCATTATGTACAATACACTGTAAAACTATGTGCTGGAAGATGAAAAAATAATGCAAGATTTTGAATAAGTGTCATTTAGCTTTGGGCTTTGGTGAGGACAAGTTGCTTTGGTGGATTACACCAATATATGATTTGAAACAAATTCTGAGTTTGTGTAAACAAAGGGAACTGTGTTCATCTAAACTGTTAATTTGATTTAAAATCCACCAATTATTTCAAGGAGTGTAAAGTGACAGCCCCAAAACCAAATTATGTATCTTCAGATGTAAATTTGAATTATTTTCAAATCATTATTTCTACATTTGCCAGGACATTAAGATTTATGTAGCAGCAAGTCTTGTGAGATTAAGATCACTTTTACAACTGGCATCAGGCATCAAATATAGATTACGCATGCAGATATCTGAAATCTGCATAAAAGTAAATCAAACAAATGGTAACAGAAATACATTGATTAATATGGTAATCAGTTGCTATGCAAGAAAAAAGTGCTTTCATCATCCCTATCAATCTTTTAATAAATACCAAACAAATTAATCAATACTATTAATAATAGATAGGGTTTTTTTTTTTTTATTACATCCGTGATTTTTGCAAAAGGATATCTGACTTTATGTGAACGAGAATGTGTCTGAGAGCGTCAATAGTTTGATTCTTGGACAAAAACAAAATCTTGATTTGAGAAATCATGCAACCTAACTGTTCATAACTGTTTTGCTAATATTGTTTACAATGAATGCCTATTAGATTGTTCTAAATATATGATAATTTAAATTAACATATTTCATTCTCACAAGAATAAATAACGA